>NC_081553.1:139624993-139924993 GCF_963082655.1 Stomoxys calcitrans
CTTTGAACGTATAGAGCTATCGAAAGCTGCTTTGTAGTAAACGAAGAGATGAAAAGAGTTGACCTATCTTTCTCGAGTATTTTCTAGGTTTTTGGCGCAGTGTGAATATCTGCTCTATGGTGGATTTACCAGGTCTAAAGCATTGACTTTTGAACTTAATATTTCTCACAGTAAGCTTGAAAAAAGTGTCTGGTATGCGATGGGTAGGAGACTTATTCCTCTGTAGTTGGCACATTCCGTCTTGTCTCCTTTCTTGTGTACGGTACAAAGTATGCTGGGATTCCAATCATTCGGTATGCGTTCTTCTAGCCAGATCGCCTAGACAAGCTGATGTTTATGCCCTATCAGCGTGGTGTCTCCGGTTTTAAACAGTTTGGCGGCAACCTAGTGGCTAATGCTGCCTGTTGTTTTGCAATCGGGTCGCAGCTACTTGGATCACATTCTGACTAGGAGGTAAACATTCTATACCATCATCAGGGATTGGTTCTGCGGTATCCCTTTCGCCGCCGTCGGACACCAGGAGCTACACACAAAAAAAATTCGTTTGACATAAATGAATTTTTCGCCAAGTAAACTTCTTTTCTGAAAAACGTTCGTTTACGATAAAAAGTACATGTCTTTTGCGATTTATTCTTGCAATAACTTTTGACAAATATAAAGCTTTTTACCATGACAATACCTTTAATTTTGGATATATAGAACATGTTTCAACTAATTTTTCTTTATCTATAAATTAACTTAACGTCAAACGTTTTAAATGGATTACGTATATTGAAAAGGATGCAAAGCACAATTTAATGCTGTAACATAATTCAAACTCAAATTTTTACGAATTATGAGCAGATCTTACTTACTTTACTTAAATTGGCTATGACAGAACTTGTATTCCACTAGCCGAACGTAGAATAGCGTTTCAAACGCCTCGATCTTCTGCACTCATTCTAAAACCTCCGACACCAAGTTTCGAGGTATCTCCCACCACTTGATTTTTCAATCGGGCTCAAAAGACTTCTTTGCTGGAGCTTCTTCATCTATTCTGACAAAATGACCTAGCCAACGCAGCAGTTTTATTGTGATGCGCGTAATTATGCTATCGTCGTCATACAGCTTGTGGTTCATACGTCGCCTCTATTTTCCATTAACGCAAACTGGTCCATATATTTTACGAAAAATCTTTCTCTCAAATACTCCAAGCACTACCTCATCTGCTTTCACCAATACCCATGTCTCAGAATCATATAACAACACGGGTAGTATCAGTGTATTGTATAGTGTAATCTTCATCTGTCGAGTGGTGGCCTTGTTTCT
This sequence comes from Stomoxys calcitrans, assembly GCF_963082655.1. Taxonomy (NCBI): domain Eukaryota; kingdom Metazoa; phylum Arthropoda; class Insecta; order Diptera; family Muscidae; genus Stomoxys; species Stomoxys calcitrans. The sequence goes on from NC_081553.1 coordinate 139,626,302, forward strand.
AAACTGCTTACTTAGTCCAAAGTAGCATCTGTTTGCCAGTATTCTTCGCTAAATCTCAAAACTTGTGTCATTCGTTTCGGTTTTGGCGGTGCCGAGGTAGATAAAGTTACTGACTATCTCAAAGTTGTGGCTCCCAACGTTCTCCCTTTTCTTTATCTGCTTGGTTGTACAATGTGTTTCGGGAGTTGAAACCATCCATTTCGTCTTATCTCCATTTACTGCCAGACACGTTTTCACTGACTATCTCTCGATTTTCTCAACGGCAGCAGTTACTACTTCCGTTGACCGACCAATGATGTCGATGTCGTCGCAATAGGCGAGTAACATGTGTTCTCTTGTGATTAGTGTGCCATATCTATTCACATCTGCATCTCGTATAATCTTCTCCAGCAGGATATTAAAGCGGCTTTGTAGTTAACAAAGATATGGTAGGTGTTGATTTGTCCTTCTCAGGGCTTTTCCAGGAGTTGGCGTAGTATGAATATCTGGTTAAGGGTGGATTTACTAGGTCTGAAGGCGCATTGATACGGCCCAATTATTTCATTGACCTTAGGTTTTAATCTTTCACACAGTACGCTCGAGAATATCTTGCATTAGTTGGGGAGGAGACTTATTCTCTGTAGTTGGCACATTTCATCTTGTCTCCTTTCTTTTGTAGGGGACTTAGTATGCTGAGGTACCGATCATCGGGTATGCGTTCTTCTAGCCAGATTGCGCAGATAAGCTGATGCATATGCCTTATTAGCGTGTCGCCGTCGTTCTTAAATAGTTCAGCGGGTAACCCGTCGGCTCCTACTGTCTTGATGTTCTTTAGCCGGGTCACTGCTACCTGAACCTCATTCTGACTAGGAGTTAAACATTCTATACCATCATCATTGATTGGTTCTGCGGTATCCTCTTCCTCTTCTGCGGCATCCTCTTAGAATGTTATCTGTGTCAGTTAACAGATATCCTTCTTTGTCTCTGCAGGAGGATGTGCTTACACCAAAGCCATCGGTTTGATGTTTAATTCTGTGGTGGAATTTCGAAACTTCATTTTGACTCCTGTACATCTCAATTCGCTCACACTCACGTCTTTTCATTTTCTTTTTGCGGAATAATCGTTTCTCCCTTTCTCCCGATACCTCTGCTTCATCTGGCGTTGCTACTGATTGCAGCGTTGCTCTATATGCCCCATTCTTGGCTTCAGTAGCATCTCGACACTCTTGGTCGTACCATGGGTTTCTTGGAGGAGGCTTCCGGGACCCAAGTACGGATTTGGCGGCATTTTCCATGGAGTGGGCAATAGTTTGCCACTGCGCCATGATATAATCGGAACAAGGGATGCTTTCATCAAGCAGTTGGGTCATCCGAGTGGACTATGCCTTTTTGCCATCTGTTGTGTTTGCAGCTTTTAAATGTCCAGCTTTCCTGCAGTGCCAGATCATGCTTTGTCTTGCCATACTCAAACGGGTGCAAGCTATTGCTGCAATGTAATGATCCGTAGCCATGTTCGCTTCACGGATCGATCGTACATCTGATACGCTGGATAATGTCTTACATCTATTACAATGTAATCATTTCGGTTTATTACTTTTTGATCTGGGGACAACTATGTGTTTTGTTATTTTTTTACGTTGAAGTTTGGTGTTGCTAACTACCGTGTTTTTATTACCGCGGTGAAGTCTATTAGCCATAACCCATTATCGGATGTTATCTCAGATGGAGGCTAAAGTTTCCGACTGTTGGAACAAGAAGGTTTTCATTTCCTATCTTCGCATTAAAATTTGGTCTTTATGGCTTGCCTCTCATCCATAGCAGAAAACCTGCAAAGAAATGCACAGATAAACTCATGCCGCGTTTGGTGTGATCTTTCGCATTTCCTGTAAGGTGGTAATACCTGGCTTGTATTTTTCCAAAACATCTTTTACTGCACCATCTCTATAATGTCCGTACCATTCCAGGTGCAGATCCTCAGATCATAGTCATTTCTTCGTTTGCTTCCAGCCGCCGCTAACCTTGGAACGGACGCCGTTGTTGGCCATTGGTTATTTGAAGGTGCCAACAACTCGCCTTGTCATTTCGAGCATCATTTGTACTCAGTATCTAAACAAAAGAAAGTGCCATTTGACTTCTCCCTGAGACCCTCCTCTCGAAATCGCTAACTGTCCGCTGCCACATTGCACACACTCCGCATAAATGCAAAGCATTCTACTATCCGCAACCTCTGGGGGCGCCCGGTAGATTTCACCAAACTTCCCGTGATTACGATGAAAACCACACAAGTCGGAGCTCAAAGTTCCAGCCTGTGTGGTGCTCACGGTTATCAAGTGTCAATATGAAGTAACAGTGCAAAATTTCAAGCCGGTAGACTTATTCGTTCGACCGCTATCGTGGTTTCGAACGACGGACGGCCGGATGGACTATCGGATATAGTTAGATAGACATAGAATATTAAGACGTTCAAGAATATATATATACAATATTTTCTATGGGTCGCAAACCGATATTCTAATGGCCCTTAAAATAAAATGTAGACCAAATGGGCGGCCTACTGCCGCATACCCTCCATTTGTTATGGCGATCGTTTAACGATAGCCCCTGCCGCCACGACGTCCAAGGTTGGATGTAGGGCTTTCAAAGGAATCTAGTGGAGTATTTTAAGTAGGTTCTCATATAAAATTCGTAAACTAAGTACACATTTGTATGGAATTTATTACGAAACCACAAACTGTACCCTGTACCACTACTATGGCTGTGGTAAAATATGTTGTTCTACTCAGAAATACCTGATGATTCGGCTTAGCCATGTCCGTATATCCTTTCCGTTCTGATAGTCTGTCGTTGTTGTAGCTAAGGTGCAGACGAACGCTATCAATTTTGGTAAAATCGGTTCAGATTTAGATATAACTACGAAATACATATGTAATTTGCCCGATCTACTATACCAAGGGAGTAGTTACTGCAACTTTCAACTGATTTGCACTAAATTTGGTATGAAGTGTTTTTAAATTTCATCAAAATCGGTTCAGATTTACATATCCAGAGACCCTTGGATGTATTGTAGTTAATATATAAATAAATGTAATGAAATACGAGGGTTGCCTTTTATATTTCGTGATTGACAACCCTTGTGTTGCAACATGCCAACTGACAGCTCTATCGTAAAGCTTGGCATTTTTGAGGTATTTTTGAGTAGTTACTGCAACTTTCAACTGATTTGCACTAAATTTGGTATGAAGTGTTTTTAAATTTCATCAAAATCGGTTCAGATTTACATATCCAGAGACCCTTGGATGTATTGTAGTTAATATATAAATAAATGTAATGAAATACGAGGGTTGCCTTTTATATTTCGTGATTGACAACCCTTGTGTTGCAACATGCCAACTGACAGCTCTATCGTAAAGCTTGGCATTTTTGAGGCATCTTTGAGTAGTTACTGCAACTTTCAACTGATTTGCACTAAATTTGGTATGAAGTGTTTTTAAATTTCATCAAAATCGGTTCAGATTTACATATCCAGAGACCCTTGGATGTATTGTAGTTAATATATAAATAAATGTAATGAAATACGAGGGTTGCCTTTTATATTTCGTGATTGACAACCCTTGTGTTGCAACATGCCAACTGACAGCTCTATCGTAAAGCTTGGCATTTTTGAGGTTATTCGTGCTCAGAACGTTTTGACATACGAACGATATTTGTGTTGTTTACAGTAACTTAAAAGATTCATCTCGCCCAAAAACTGGAATTAAATTGTGAACATTTTCGTGCGATTGTTTTTTACAACTTTCTTCGTGGATTAACTCAACAACAGTGCATCGATGAACTTAATTCAATTCTTGGCGATGAAGCTCCATCAAGTACCAGTGTTTTTCGATGCTATGGTGAATTCAACCGAGGTCGTAGTTCACTCCACGACGAATTTCGTGAAGCTCGCCCAAAATCGGTTGTTATCCCAAAAACCATTGATGCTGTGTGCCAACTGATATTGCAAGATCGTCATGTGACCTATCGTGACACCCTAAGGCATTAGTGGGACCAGCATAAATTCAATTCGTTAAAAAATATGTTCGCGTTGGATCCCACACAATTTGTCAATCGCTCAAAAAAGGCTCGTGTCGATTGGTCGAAAGAAATGCTCCCAAAATACGAAACAACTGCATTTTTGAGAACTCAAAACATCGATTTCACGAGTCATCCGCCGTATAGTCCCGACCGTATGACTTTTTTTATTCCCGTACGTAAAAAATGAGATGAGAGGCCAACGTTTTTCGACACCTGAGGAAGCGGTTGATGCGTTCAGAATGCATATTTTGGAGATACCTCAGTCAGAGTGGCAAAAATGATTCGACAATTGGTTCAAACGCATGCAAAAGTGTTTAGATCTTAATGGGGAAAATTTTTTGAAAAACAATAAAGCGATTTTCAATTTTTAATATTTTTTTGATCCCCAATCCCAAAATATGAAAGGTAACCCTCGTATATAGAAATTCAGGGTTAATGAAAAAAATTTACCTATGCAGTATTTTGTTATTCACCTACATTCCCATCAAAGCTTTAAATTGTTTTGTTAATGATGCCGGTATAATTAGGTTCAGCATGTGCTTCTCAGTTCGATGGGTACAAGTAATTAAAGCAGTTATGGGAGATTTTATCCTAAAGTTCCTTGCAACACTAGCATAAATGCAACCACAAATAAAATTGAAACAGACCTTAAATTTACCACAGCATTTAGTTGCGTGGTTGGAAAGATGAATGTGTTCATGTATGCGTGGGAACTTTAGTTCGTAAATGTATGTGTAAGTGTATGTGCAAATGCGTTTGTGTGCATGATATACATTGGAGTGTGTCTTTCCAAGCATGCAGAACGTTCTCATATTATGGAATTATATCCCGTCGCTTCAACAATAAGAACAGTGATGGTGCTGACGCAGCACAGTGTGCCTTGATATTCAGATTTTCGATCTAAAAATTTTTCGTATATTCCATTTGCCATTATTCTGGCTTTAGCAATTGAATTATTAGATGCAAAAATGCATTCGCTGTCATTCGATTTACTAACAACGCGCCTTGTATTTTTTTCATACAACTAGCTCTTAGATGTACAATAGATGCGTTTCTAGCGTGTAAATCAGATATGGCCTCAGAACATATTTCCACCCAAATCGATTAGGTTACCCGCTTCGACTTTTTCTGAAATTTATGAATTGAAGTTACCTGTTGTTGTTATATTAAAATAAATTAATGGCAAGCAAAGTGTTTGTTACCGTCAGCATTCTTCGGGTTAATGGATTTAAAATTGTTCTAATAGGGAAGTTTTTGGCTCAGCCCATGAGAACTGATGATTGATTGGGACCATATGAGTAGAAGGAAAGTTTGCCGAATTTATATCAGGTTAGGAACCGCTACCGGGCCCAACACCCCGCTGACAAATTATCTTGCCCAAAGAAAAAAATTAAATTAATCTTATTCTAAACACAAAAATTCAGTAAAATTTTCTTTAATGACAGAATTTCATAGTGGTAATATTTTTTAAGAACTAAATATAGCAAAGAACAAGGCCGCCTCAAAAAAAAAAAAAAAAATTTTCCTAAGGACATAATTGTAATGATATTCTTACTAAAAACTAATTTATTTTATGAAATGTTTTCTAAACAAATTTTAATGAATTTTTTTACAGACAGAATTTGGGCGTAACATTTTCTAACCAGCCAGGACCGGACACCCTTGAAATCATTTTTTCAAAGACAAGATCTCATTAAAATTTTTCTAAAGACAAAATTTTATTGCCGATTTGGAGTGAAGATCAGCCAGAGGCATTGCAAGAGCTACCCATGCATCCAGAAAAGTCACAGTTTGGTGCGGTTTATGGGCTGGTGTGATTGGACCGTAATTCTTCAAAGATGTTGCGAATCGTAAAGTAATTGTGAATGGTGAGCACTACCGTGAGATGATATGTTAAGCTCTTGCATGTGACATGTGATTTCAACTAGACGGTGCCACATGCCACACAGCACACGTAACAATGTACTTATTGAGAGACGAGTTCGGCGAATATTTTATTTCACGTTCGGGACCGCTTAATTGGCCCTCCAGATTGATGTTAAAGCTTATGTCTATACAGACAAGACCGCTTCAATTGACGCATTGGAAGACAACATTGAAGCATTTATTCGTGAGATACCGTCCGAACTGTTGGAAAGAGTATGCCAAAATTGCACCAAGCGGATGGACCATTTGAGGCGCAGTCACGGTCAACATTTGTATGAAATAATCTTCAAACATTAAGTTATATGAACCGTACCGTATCGATTCAAATAAAGATTTTATGTAGTTTTCTGAATATTATGTGTGTGTTTTTTTTTTTTTGTAAAAAAAGTAAAAAAATTCCTATAGCTGTTTAAAAATCACCATTTATAACACCTTTAAACTCATTAAATGCTTTTTTGATGAATTGAATTAGAATTCAAATTCCAATAGAATTGCAATCAGCTGGTTCACAACGTACAAAAAAATATGAGCTCCGTAAATTTTGTCTTTAGGCAATATTTACTTCAGAAAAAAATTTGTTTCAAAAAAATTTAATTTTGTAGTTTAATTTGTGCTTTTTGTTGATGCACAACAAATTTTATTGGCATTTTGACTTAATAAAAAAATTCGAAATAGACTGGGCAAAAATTTGTCTTTAAAAATTTTTTCACTAAAATGTAGTCTTTAGAAAAAACAAATGATTAAAATGTAGTCTTTAGAAAAATGTTTATTTTAATTTTGTTTGTAGGAAAAATTTTATTATTTTATATAATTTCGAGGTCGGCCGGCCCGGGCTAAAGGGAATGTTACGCCGAATTATTAAAATTTTGTCTTTAGAAAAAATTGTGATGAAGTTTTGTCTTTAAAAATATTACGCTGAAATTTTTCTTCAGAAAAAATTTTATTAAAATTTTGTACTTAAGAAAAATAATTTGAAGGTGGTCCTGATTTAATCAACGTTTTGTCCCCGTAGAGTATTATTAGTATAAAATTTTTTAATTTTGAAAAGTTTTACTAAAATTTTGAGTATAGAATAATTAATTTAATTAATTTTCTACAGACCAAAATCATTTTGAGAGGGCCCGTCCCCTGGCTACGTCTCTGAGCTGCCATATAGACCGATCTCTCGATTTAAGGTCTAGGGCCCATAAAAGACGCATTTATTGTTCGATTTCCCCGAAATTTGAGACAGTGAGATGTGTTAGACCCTTCAACATTCCTCTTCAAATTGGACCAAATCGGTTCAGATTTGGATATAGTTATATAGGCCCAAAAAAGGCGCATTTATTATCCGATTTCTCTGAAATTTGACACAGTGACTTATGTTAGGCCATATTGTTAATGCAACATCCAATTGATTCTGTTTTGTCTTTTTCCACCGCTTCAATCGAACGCACCTATTTTGGTAAAAATTAGTCGATAGAAATAAAGTGAATCCCATACCCAAACACCGATTACAGTCTTGGGCTCTCCTTCCATTTTTAGACTCCATAAACTAGTTCTGTGTTATCTAGGTCCCAGTTCCTCTTGTGCCCTTATCCATCCCCTGCAGGTCACTAAGCTGTGTGCCAATTCTACAATGGTTTCCAAAGAATAATTTGAAATATTTAATTACAAATTATTTGAATTACATCAGCAATGAAATGAAAAATTTTTAAGACTCAGAAACACAATAATAAAAACTCGAAACGATCATCCCGATTAATTTATATATATTACTCCTTTATTTAAAATCGGAGTAAATTAAATATAATATATAAATATAATAATAATATATATAATATATAAAATATATATAATATATAAATATGTGTGTTGATTCGAACTCTCTTTTCGTACAGCGGATCCAGGTGTTTTTCGGGTTCGAGTCTAGGAAATTTCTTGCTATATCATCGCGCGGTTGGCGTAGGGTATGACCCAACCAAGTCCATTTTCTCTTCCCGATTTCTACATCGACAGGGAAGTGTTTCTTCTTATTTGCAATTCTTTATTTGAAAAACGGGTTGGACAGAAAATTCGTAGCATTTGTAATAGGCAGCGATTTATGAAAACTTGGACTTTACGAGTAGTCGCCTGTGTCAAGCTCCAAATTGTATAACCATATAATAAAATATATTTCACACAACTGTTGAAGATCCTGATTTTTGCATTATGTGAGATGTCACTGCATCTCCAAACTTTGTTTAGTTTAAGAAAGGCGCTTCGAGCCTTGTTGATACGTACTCGTAGGTCTGCCTCTGACCCTTCGTTATTTGTTATTTTGGTGCCAAGATAGGAGAAGTTATCAACGTCTTCAATGATATTGTCGTTATAGTGAGTGGTGTCAGATTTAATATTCCTATCCTCTCAAATTTGGTCTTTGCTATGTTTATCCTCAGGTCTGCTTTAGCAGCATTTTCATTCAGTCGTTCCAGTTTCGCCTTTATGTGCTCGAAGCGATGCGCAAAGAGACGTCCGCGTAGTCGACGTCTCGAGGAAGTCGTTAATACCCCAGCGTATGCCAGGGTGCTTCACTATTAGTTACTTCTAATACGGAGTCTAATAAAATTAAAAATAGCGTCGGTGACAGGATGCATCACTGCTTCACTCCTTTGTCGATCCCGAAAGGATGGCTCTCTGTTCCATTAAAACGGACTGAAACATCAGCATTCCTATACAGCTGCCTAATTAGTATCACAATTTTCTCAGGGATGCTCTTATTCAACAGCGTGCTCCACATTGAACTTCGCGAAACTGTATCAAAAGCACGCTCGAAGTCGATGAATAAAAGGTATAGGTGTGTATTAAGTTCTGTTGACTGTTCAATGATTATGCGAAGAGAGTAAATGTGGTCGGCACAAGAACGACTTGGCCGAAAACCTGCCTGTTCCTTCAGCAAAATACTGTCTAGGCGAAATACGCTGTAGAAGAAGACTTGCCGTCACTTTATTTATTGCGTTGAGCAATGTAATCCCCCTCCAGTTCTTACGCTGGGTGAAGTCACCCTTCTTTGGGATTGTGACCTTGATCTCCTTCTTCCATTCCGTGGAGACAGCGTTTATATCCCCGGCCTCCCCGATTGATCGCTTGAACTATGGGGTGTGCCCCATACCGCTACAGTTCAGCAGGTATATTATCAGGACCGGCTGATTTGCCGTTGTTGAGTGAGACCAGAGCGGCCTCAATTTATTCGCAGGTGGGTGGGGCCGATGATATATCCCTGCATGGGTTTTGGCGCACAGGGGGATTAAGAAAGTCGGAGCTTACGTCTTCGGTTGCTGGTCCTTCGAAGCTGAAGAAATCGCACCATCGCTCTAATTGCTGTTCGTGTGTTGTTAATTCCGGTATGAGGACGGATCTCTTATAATTGCCTCTGGACTTATATTGTTGTCGCTAATTTATTTTACTGACTCGTAGACACCACGCATGTTTCCAATATTAGCTGCATTTTCGGATTGTTCTGCCATCATATTAAAATATATTCGCTTATCTCTGCGAACCGGGCGTTTGACCAGCGAGGCGGAGGCGCTATATTCAGTCCTGGCCGCGATTTTAGTTACACTTCATTTTGCCCGTAGCAGAGCGTTGCGAAGACGTTTCCGGTGTTTTATTTACTCTGTAGTTACGATGCTTATCCATGGTTTTTGGGATTGTCGACCAATGCTTTTGATAGAGGTGGCCGTCTCCGTGCTGTTATGTCGGCCCATGTCTGGATGTTATTTTGTTATCTTGGAATTCTATAATTCACAATATAGTATTTAAGGCAATTGATATGGAGCTCATCGTGGTTAAAAAGGTTTCCTTAAGTGTTTTGTACGAAAAACTTTAATGGAATTCGAAGAGTAAAATTCCATGTCCAAAAAATTCCCAAAGAAAAAAATTTGCTAAAAAGGGAGAACGTGAAAATAATTTTCTTTTTGAAAATTGTTATTGTAAGGAGGGCGTACTTTATTTATAAGTTGATCAAAATAAATCAAACAAGTAAAAAGGCGTTAAGTTCGGCCGGGCCGAACTTTGGATACCCACCACTTCGGGAATATACGTAAACCACCTTTAATCAAAATCCGGTGAAAATTGTATACCTTTTGTCCCACAGCAGTTATACCAAAATATGTTCCGATTTGGACCAAATACTTATAAGTACAAGTCATTGTTCAATTGTGTATAACAAAATATTGGTCTTTTAAGTAGCTTTATCTAAAAATAAACCGATCTGAGCTACATACGACATGGATTTCGAAAAGCCTTACATAAGTCACTATGTCAAATTTCAGTGAAATTGGATTATAAATGAGCCTTTTATGGGGCCAAAACTTTAAATCGAGATATCGGTCTATATGGCAGCTATATCCAAATCTGAACCGATTTGGCCCAAGTCTCAGAAAAATGTCGAAGGGCCTAACTCAACTCACTGTCCCAAATGTCGGCGAAATCGGACAATAATTGCGCCCTTTATGGACCCAAAACCTTATATTGAGAGATCGGTCTATATGGCAGCTATATTCAAATCTGGACTGATATGGGCCATATTGCAGAAGGAAGTCGCAGGGCTTAACCTAACTCACTGTCCTGAATTTCGGTGACATCGGGCAATAAATGCATCTTTTATGGGCCCAAAACCTTAAATAGAGAGATCGGTCTATATGATAGCTATATCCAAATCTTAACCGATCTGTGCCATATTGCAGGATTATGTCGAGGGGCTTAACTTAACTCACTGTTCCAAATTTCGGCGACATCGGACAATAAATGAGCATTTTATGGGCCCAAAACCTGAAATCGAGAGATCGGTCTATATGGCAGCTATATCCAAAATTGGTCCGATCTACACCAAATTGATGAGGGATATCAAAGGGCCTAACACAATTTACTGTCCCAAATTTCAGCAAAATCGGATAATAAATGTGGCTTTTATGGGCATAAGACCCTAAATCGGAGGATCGATCTATATGGCAGCTATATCCCAATCTGAACCGATCGGAGCCAAATTAACGAAGGATATCGAAGGGCCTAACACAACTCCCTGTCATAAACTTCAGCAAAATCAGATAATAAATGTGGCTTTTATGGGCCTAAGACCCTAAATCGGAGGGTCGGTCTATATGGCAGCTATACCAAATCTGAACCGATCTGAACCAAATTGACGAAGGATATTGAGGAGCCTAACACAACTCACTGTCCCGAATTTCATCACAATCGGATAATAAATGTGGCTTTTATGGGCCTAAGACTCTAAATCGGAGGATCGCTCTATATGGCAGCTATATCCAAATCTGGACCGATCTGAGCCAAATTGACGAAGAATGTCGAGGGGCCTAACACAACTCACTGTCCCAAATTTCAGCAAAATCGGATAATAAATGTGGCTTTTATGGGCCTAAGACCCTAAATCGGCGGATCGGTCTATATGGGGGCTGTATGAAGATATAATCCGATATTGCCCATCTTCGAACTTAACCTGCTTATGGAAAAAAAAGAACCTGTGCAAAATTTCAGCTCAATATCTCTATTTTTAAAGACTGTAGCGTGATTTCAACAGACAGACGGACGGACATGTCTAGATCGTCTTAGATTTTTACGCTGATGAAGAATATATATACTTTATAGGGTCGGAAATGGATATTTCGATGTGTTGCAAGCGGAATGACAAAATGAATATACCCCCATCCTTCGGTGGTGGGTATAATAAAATTAACAAGTAAAAACGTGCTAAGTTCGGCCGGGCCGAATCTTATATACCCTCCACCATGGATCGCATTTGTCGAGTTCTTTTCCCGGCATCTCTTCTTAGGCAAAAAAGGGTATAAGAAAAGATTTGCTCTGCTTTTAGAGCGATACTAAGAAATGGTCCGGATTGGACCACAATTAAATTATATTTATGTTGGAGATCTGTGTAAAATGTCAGCCAATTCGAATAAGAATTGCGCTCTTTGTGGGCTCAAGAAGTAAAATAGAGAGATCGATTTCTATGGGAGCTGTATCGGGCTATAGACCGATTCAGATCATAATAAACGCGTATGTTAATGGTCATGAGAGAATACGTCGTACAAAATTTCAGGCAAATCGGATAACAATTGCGACCTCTAGAGGCTCAGGAAGTCAAGATCACAGATCGGTTTATATGGCAGCTAAATCAGGTTGTGAACCGACTTGCACTTTATTTGACATAGTTGTTGAAAGTAACAATAAAAAACGTCTTGCGAAATTTCAGCCAAATCGGATAGGAATTGCGCCCTCTAAAAGCTCAAGAAGTCAAGTCCCCAGATCTGTTTATATGACAGCTATACCAGGTTATGAACCGATTTGAACCATATTTGGCACAGTTGTTGGATATCATAACAAAATACTACGTGCCAAAATTCATTCAAATTGGATAAGAATTGCGCCCTCTAGAGGCTCAAGAAGTCAAGACCCAAGATCGGTTTATATGGCAGCTATATAAGGTTATGGACCGATTTGAACCATACTTGGCACAGTTGTTGAATATCATAACAAAACACGTCGTGAATAATTTCATCCCGATCGGTTAAGAATTGCGCACTCTTGAGAATCAAGAAGTCAGGACCCAAGATCGGCTTATATGGCAGCTATATCAAAACATGGACCGATATGGCCCATTACAATACCAATACAATACCAACCGACCTACACTAATAAGAAGTATTTGTGCAAAATTTCAAGCGGCTAGCTTTACTCCTTCGAACGTTAGCGTGCTTTCGACAGACAGACGGACGGACGGACAGACGGACGGACGGACAGACGGACGGACATGGCTAGATCGACATAAAATGTCACGACGATCAAGAATATATATACTTTATGGGGTCTCAGACGAATATTTCGAGTAGTTACAATCAGAATGACGAAATTAGTATACCCCCCATCTTATGGTGGAGGGTATAAAAACGCAAATAAAATTTATGAAGAAAGAAAAACGTTTACAACTGCAATAACATATAAATCTCTTCGTATTTCAGATTTTCAGTTCTACCACTATATCCACCATTTTATCACCAATAAATTAGAAAAACTCTAGGACTTGTAAAGACATGATGCAAATTATAAGCATATACGGCAATAGTTGGATGCAATTTTAACATCGAATAAAGTTCGATGGAGAATTTAGCGACTTAATTTTTTTTATTTTTCAGATATAATTAACAATATTAGCTGGTAGCAATGATTCGTTTGCCTCGTCAGTCAGAAGGAAGAGAAACTCTGTCTTGCAATTTTTACAAAAGAGGCTTATTTGGCGAAAATTTAGTTTCTTCGCAATATTATTGTTTATTGCGTGACTAACGTAACTCAGCTATATCTATTTGAACGACACCAAGAGACTGTGACTGCTGCTGATGTGATAGTTGGAATGATGATAATTTTGTTGTTGTCAGTTGCTGTGGTGTCGGTGTTCGTATTGGTATGTAATGCATCCTACGAATCCATGTGCACACCGCACAAGTGAGAGTGTGTGTCTCAATTTTCTCCTAAATATTTCACTTGGTTTCTGTTCATGCATCCACTGGTTCATTTGCTCGGTATAATTTTATACTCGCAGCGAATGCAGTACCATGTTTTTTGCCCAGCCTGGGCATTGCCATAGATATGTCCGTCTATCTGGCAGTTCGTGTAACCATCTGTCTGACTGCCTGCATGTTGCCGGACACACAAATGCACCCTCACTGAGATACAAAGACTCAAATTCTATGACCATTCCGTGAATTCCAGACATTTGCTGTAATACAAAAATGGGATTTTGGGATATAGAAATTATGAAAGATTACTTGCATGGACATGCAATGCGAAGATTGGTTTAAGCCACAAGGATTTCAATCGTATTCGAGTGAAATAAGGACTAGTCAAAGAGTAAGGCCGGGGATGGGTTCAAACATTTTCCCAAGTGCTACAAAATATTCGCGCTCTTTTGTCAATATTGTTAACGATATCATCAAACACATATGCGATAGATAGCTTTGCAATGACTGATTTCTAATTGTCAAACAAATTGTAAAGGAAATTATGATATAGACATTGCTTGTCCACTGCATATTTTGAATAGTTACATCGAATGTGCAGCGGGTTCATTGTATTGAATCTGCTAATGTTATGTATTGTTTGAGTTTCCAGACATGAATGAATTTAAAGACCACATAGATAGGTAATATGTATAATAATAATTGAAATGATGTTTGGTGAACTATTCCTTTAAATTCTTGTGAACTACTTCGATACAATTAAAATTGGGATATTTGGGATTTGCATGCTGTCATGACTGGTAAAAGAAACCATGCCATAATGGTTATAGAAATTTCGTTTTCCTTGGTGAAGTGTGCAACTAATAAGCCTGCTTGTCTTTTTCCAAAATGGTTTCCCGAGTAAAAAAAGTTGTTGTGGTCAGATCCAATTACATCTGGCATCAGAAAAAAATGTTTTTATATAATTGGATCTAATTGTATCAAATTAGATCTAATTGGATACAATCTGATACAATTCGATCTCGAACTTGTCCCAGATACAAATAGATCCAATAATACACAATAATAGCTAATTGGATCTTAAACTATTACTTTTCACAATTATTCAGTTTATTAGTCAAATGTGCTACCAACTTAACCAACCACTTGCTTATAATGTGCGCGGCTAAAGGTAGACAAATACAATTGGTCTATTATACCCACCACCGAAGGATGGGGGTATATTCATTTTGTCATTCCGTTTGCAACACATCGAAATATCCATTTCCGACCCTATAAAGTATATATATTCTTGATCAGCGTAAAAATCTAAGACGATCTAGACATGTCCGTCCGTCTGTCTGTTGAAATCACGCTACAGTCTTTAAAAATAGAGATATTGAGCTGAAAATTTGCACAGGTTCTTTTTTTGTCCATAAGAAGGTTAAGTTCGAAGATGGGCAATATCGGATTATATCTTCATATAGCCCCTATATAGACCGATCCTCCGATTTAGGGTTTTAGGATCATAAAAGCAACATTTATTATCTGATTTTGCTGAAATTTAGGACAGTGAGTTGTGTTAGACCCTTCGACACCCTTCGTCAATTTGGCTCTGATCGGTTCAGATTGGGATATAGCTGCCATATAGACCGACCCTCCGATTTAGGGTCTTATGCCCATAAAAGCCACATTACGGAAATTTGGGACACTAAATTGTGTTAGGCCCTTTGGTATCCCTTATCAATTTGGTGTAGATCGGACCAATTTTGGATATAGCTGCCATATAGACCGATCTCTCGATTTCAGGTTTTGGGCCCATAAAATGCTCATTTATTGTCCGATGTCGCCGAAATTTGGAACAGTGAGTTAAGTTAGGCCCCTCGACATAATCCTGCAATATGGCTCAGATCGGTTAAGATTTGGATATAGCTATCATATAGACCGATCTCTCTATTTAAGGTTTTGGGCTCATAAAAGGTGCATTTATTGTCCGATGTCACTGAAATTCAGGACAGTGAGTTAGGTTAAGCCCTGCGACTTCCTTCTGCAATATGGCCCATATCAGTCCAGATTTGAATATAGCTGCCATATAGACCGATCTCTCAATATAAGGTTTTGGGTCCATAAAGGGCGCAATTATTGTCCGATTTTGCCGAAATTTGGGACAGTGAGTTGAGTTAGGCCCTTCGACATTTTTCTGAGACTTGGGCCAAATCGGTTCAGATTTGGATATAGCTGCCATATAGACCGATATCTCGATTTAAAGTTTTGGCCCCATAAAAGGCTCATTTATAATCCAATTTCACTGAAATTTGACACAGTGACTTATGTAAGGCTTTTCGAAATCCGTGTCGTATGTAGCTCAGATCGGTTTATTTTTAGATAAAGCTACTTAAAAGACCAATATTTTGTTATACATAATTGAACAATGACCTGTACTTATAAGTATTTGGTCCAAATCGGAACATATTTTGATATAACTGCTATGGGACAAAAGATATACAATTTTCACCGGATTTTGATGAAAGGTGGTTTACGTATATTCCCGAGGTGGTGGGTATCCAAAGTTCGGCCCGGCCGAACTTAACGCCTTTTTACTTGTTTTAGAATAATCAGCATCGTCTTTTGCTCCCGTCGGTACCCCTTATTTTTATACCCACCACCGAAGGATGGGGGTATATTTATTTTGTCATTCCGTTTGCAACACATCGAAATTTCCATTTTCGACCCTATAAAGTATATATATTCTTGATCAGCGTAAAAATCTAAGACGATCTAGACATGTCCGTCCGTCTGTCCGTCTGTCTGTTGAAATCACGCTACAGTCTTTAAAAATAGAGAAATTGAGCTGAAATTTTGCACAGATTCTTTTTTTTTTGTCCATAAGCAGGTTAAGTTCGAAGATGGGCTATATCGGACTATATCTTGATTTAGCCCCCATATAGACCGATCCGCCGATTTAGGGTCTTAGGCCCATAAAAGCCACATTTATTACCTGATTTTGCTGAAATTTGGGACAGTGAGTTGTGTTAGGCCCTTTGACATGCTTCGTCAATTTGGCCCATATCGGTCCAGATTTGGATATAGCTGCCATATAGAGCGATCCTCCGATTAGGGTTTAAGACCCATAAAAGCCACATTTATTATCCGATTTCGCTGAAATTTGGCACAGTGAGTTGTGTTAGGCCCATCGACATCCTTTGTCATCCTTTGTAAGGCCCATCGATATCCTTTGACATCCGATATCTAGGTTTTAGGTTTTGGGGTCATAAAAGTCGCATTTATTGTCCTATGTCGCTGAAATTTGAGACAGTGAGTTTAGTTAGGCTCTTCGACGTCCTTCTTCAATTTTGCCCAGATCGTTCCAGATTTGAATTTAGCTGCCATATAGACCGATCCTCGATTTAACGTTTTGGGACCATAAAAGAGGCATTTATTGTCCGATTTCGCCGAAATTTGGGACAGTGCTTTGTGTAAGGCTCTTCGACATTTTTGACCAACTTGGCCTGATTCGGTCCAGATTTGGATATAGCTGCCATGTAGACCGATATCTCGATTTAAAGTCTTGGCCCCATAAAAGGCGCATTTATAATCCGATTTCACTGAAATTTGACACAGTGACTTATGTTCGGCTTTTCGACATCCGTGTCGTATATAGTTCAGATCGGTATGAGGTATATGAGTATAAGGTATGAAATTTTCACCGAATTTTGATGAGAGGTGGTTTACATATATACCCGAGGTGGTGGGTATCCAAAGTTCGCCCCGGCCGAACTTAGCACGCTTTTACTTGTTACTTGTTACTTGTTTATTTTTAGCATAAAGAGTCCATGGGAAAGAAAAACATTAGGCGAAAAACAATGGACAGCCATAAATTTGCGGAATGTGCAGATGTAATTAAAAGTATTAAAAATAGTTGTAATACTTTACATTCTGTAAACATATTACATTTAAAATAAAACTCCCATATATCACATATTACCATTTGTTAACACCAACAATCACATATTGAAAAAAATTACAAAATATCTTACGTTTTGAGAAATGCGAACTTTGTTAATAAAATGTCTAATACTTTAGGATTACTAATGTGAATATATTATATGCTATACAATTTAAAATAAACAAGTAAGAGCGTGCTAAGTTCGGTCGGGCCGAATCTTATATACCCTCCACAAAACACAATATGTGCCAAATCGGATGAGAATTGCGCTCTCTAGAGGCTCAAAAAGTCAAATCATAAGATCGGTTTATATGGCAGCTATATCAGGTTATGGACCGATTTGGCCCATTTACAATCCCAACCGACCTACACTAATAAGAAGTATTTGTGTAAAATTTCAAGCGGCTAGCTCTACTCCTTCAAAAGTTAGCGTGCTTTCGACAGACAGACAGACGGACATGACTAGTTCTACTTAAATGTCACGACGATCAAGAATACATATACTTTATGGGGTTTTAGACGCATATTTCGAGGTGTTATAAACAGAATGATGAAATTAGTATTTCCCCATCCTATAGTGAAGGGTATAAAAGAAGCGTTTCTACATTAAAATACTGAAAGACCAAAATTCAGTTATTTGTAGCGGAAGATATACTTATATATAGCCCAATATATATCTATAACTAAGGCCAGATGTACTGTAATTATATCCAAGGCCAGATATACTATATATAGCATATCTCTTTGAATATAATTAAATATAGCAGATATAATTATTTCTATATTATATATATACTATATTCTTGATCAGCGTAAAAATTCAAGACGATCTAGCCATATCCGTCCGTCTGTCCGTCTGTCTGTTAAAATCACGCTACAGTCTCTAAAAATAGAGATATTGAGCTAAAATTTTGCACAGATTTTTTTTGTCCATAAGCGGGTTAAATTTGAAGATGGGCTATATCGGACTACATCTTGATATAGCCACATTTATTATCCGATTTTGCTGAAATTTGGGACAGTGAGTTGTGTTAGGCACTTCAACAACATTCATCAATTTAGCCCAGATCGGTTCAGATTTGGATATAGCTGCCATATAGACCGATCCTCCGATTTAGGGTCTTAGGCCCATAAAAGCCACATTTATTATCCGATTTTGCCGAAATTTGGCACAGATCGGTTCAGATTTGGATATAACTGCCATAAAGACCGATCTCTCGGTTTTAGGTTTTGGGGCCATAAAAGGCGCATTTTATGTCCGATATCGCTGAAGTTTGAGACAGTGAGTTGCGTTAGGCTCTTCGACGTCCTTCTTCAATTTGGCCTAGATTGGTCCAGATTTGAATATAGCTGCCATGTAGACCGGTCTCTCGATTTAAGGTATTGGGTCCATAAAAGGCGCATTTATTGTCCGATTTCGCCCAAATTTGGGATAGTGCGTTGTGTTAGGCTCTTCGATATTTTTCTGCAACTTGGCCCAAATGGGTCTAGATTTGGATATAGCTGCCAAATAGACCCATATCTCGATTTAAAGTCTTGGCCCCATAAAAGGCGCATTTATAATCCGATTTCACTGAAATTTGGCACAGTGACTTGTATTGGGCTTTTCGACATCCGTGTCGTTTATGGTCCGGATCGGTTTATTTTTAGATATAGCTATTAAAAAGACCAATATTTTGTTATACGTAATTGAACAATGACTTTTACTTATTAGTATTTGATCCAAATCGGAACATATTTCTTTATAATTTCTATGGGACATAAGGTATGCAATTTTCACCGGATTTTGATGAAAGTTTGTTTACATATATACCCGAGGTGGTGGGTATCCAAAGTTCGGCCCGGCCGAACTTAACGCCTTTTTACTAGAGTTAGTAGTTTACGACAAGAAGATGAGCGTCGATCTACCTCTTCAGATTTCGCAGGATAAAGTTCAATTATGGTCGAAAGGAGGAGAGAGATATATTCCCCAGAAGTTGGTATCTTGATGAGGTTCCAATCATCGGGTATGCGTTCTTCTAACCAGATCGAACATACGAGCTGGCAAGCCAACGGCTTCTGCTGCCTTGTTGTTTTTCAGACGGGAAACTGATATATCGAATTCATTCCCACTAGGGGGCATACATGGTATACCGTCGTCAAGAATTGTTTCGTTCTACTTTTGCTCATACTAACGCCCTTTCAATTCCTCTTTCTTTCTGTGGAATGGCATCATTGGACCGTACTTCTTCAAAGATGATGCGAATCGTAACGTAACTTTGAATGGTGAGCGCTACTGTGAGATGTTATCCAACTTTTTTTTCCCAAAATACAAGAGCTTGACTTGTGGTTTCAACAAAATGGTGCCACATTCCACTCAGCACGCCTAACAATGGACTTTTTGGGAGGCGAGTTCGGTGAAAATTTGATTTCACTTTCAGGACCGGTCAATTGGCGCTTAGATCGTGCGATTTAACGCCTTTAGACAATTTTTTGTGGGGCTATGTTAAAGCTCGTGTCTATAAAGACAAGACCGCTACAATTGACGCATTGGAAGACAACATTGATGCATTTATTCGTGAGATACCGGCTGACCTGTTGGAAAGAGTATGTCAAAATTGGACTAAGAGGATGGACCATTTGTGGCGAAGTCATGGTCATTAAATTATAAAAATCCTTACTATCGATTTAAATAAAGATTTTATGATTTTTTTTGGATATTATGTGTTTTTTAAAAATAACCCTTTATCAATTTGGGAGATCGGTTTATATGACAGCTATATAAGGTTATGAACCGATTTAGACCATACTTGGCACACTTGTTGGAAGTCATGCCTATTTCAACCAAATTGGATAAGAATAGCACCCTTTAGAGGCTCAAGAAGTCAAATCGGGAGATCGGTTTATATGGCGTTTATATCAGGTTATGGACTGATTTAGACCATATTTGGCAAATTTCAGCCAAATTGATTAAGAATTGCGCCCTCTAGAAGCTCAAGAAGTCAAGACTCAAGATCGGTTTATATGGGAGCTATATCAAAACATGGGCCAAGTTAGTCCCTTTACAGTCCCAACCGACCTACAGCAATAAAAAGTATTTGTCCAAAATTTCAAGCGCCTAGCTTTAGTCCTTCGAAAGCTAGCGTGCTGTCGGCAGATAGACGGACGGACGAACGGACATGGCTCGTTAGACTTAAAATGTCATGACGATCAAGAATATATATACTTTATTGGGTCCTAGACGATTATTTCGAGGTGTTACAATTCTCATCCTATGGTGGAGGGTATAAAAGATTAAAATGAAAGGTACATACATATTTGGAGGTTTTGAAGGTTTTCAAAAGTTTACAAGTTTTGCACGGAAACCTTCAAGTAGCAATGTATTTATGGGACAGGGAAATCAAAAATTCTATTTAAATAAAACATGAAAAGAAGATAATCATATATTTTCATTAACGCATGTAATGCAATTTTGTAAAAAGTTGCTAAGTTTGATTTTAAATATAAATGCGTTGTTGATGCTCTGTAAATTAAATGGATGAGTATTCCAAAGACGGATTGTAACCATATAAAATTGTCATTCGCATACCAGAGTCCGCCATTTGAATGGTATCATTTTTCTTCCCCTATCGGATATCACAAACCTGAGTCTATGATATAGGTACCCTGGCTTCTGTCTAGAGATTATCTGATAAAATGAAGTGCTCTCATTTTGAGAATCGTGTAGAAGCCAGGTCCTTAAAGGGAGTTGCCAATAGGCGTTGCATATTGCATTCTGTCCAGTCCATACACAAAGCGCCTAATACCATTGCATGTCACATTCAGCTTGCGTCGACACTACCAACGAGTCGCAATGAGCTCACAATCGTGTATCAAACCTGGGACTAAAAATGTCCTTGCCAGGAGACAACGAATGTTTTGTGGTGTGAATTAGTGAGTTGTCGCAATACCCTTAGTTACGCATAAATGCATCCAATAAAAGTATTGATGTGGTCTGTCCTTTCGTCATAATACAGTGAAAAATGCATCATTTATGAACCCATAGCAGCTTTATCTAAATATAGTCCGATCTCCACCAACTCATTGTACATTCATCGGTTAAAAAAGGAACCTTTTCTGGGCCTTTTCTGACAGCTTTACCCAAATATAGACTGATCTGAACCATATTGAACACGAATGTCGTGGAGTTTCTAGGGTCAAGTCGAGAGATCACTTTATATGGGAGATATATCCAAATCTGAACCCAAATGGTCCAAAACTTCAAGGAGATAGCTTGGTTCTTTCGACCGCTATCGTGATTTCTATAAACGGGACGGACATGGCTGGAATTTCCAGCTTTAGTACGGTAGACTAAGGCCTATGTCTGTCATATTCCTGTACAATTTCTCATCTCAAAATATGCGTTTCTAAAGTAAACACCAGTGTAAGTGAACATGCTTTCTATTAAATCACACCTAATCCAAAGGTATTAGCCAGCACTATGTCCCATATCAGTTATATCAAAATATATTCCGATTTGGAGCAAATACTAATAAGTATAGTAGCTATATCTAAAAATAAACCGATCTGAACAATATACGACACGGATGTCGAAAAGCCTAACATAACTCACTGTGTCAAATTTCAGTTAAATCGGATTATAAATGCGTCTTTTTGGGGCCAAGACTTTAAATCGAGATATCGGTCTATATGACAGCTATATCCAAATATTGATCTATCTGAGTGAACTTGAAAAAGGACGTCGAAGAGCCTAACTAAACGCACTGTCTCAAATTTCAACGACTTCGGACAATAAATGCGTCTTTTATGGCCCCAAAACCTAAAACCTAGATATCGGTCTATATCGCGCTATAACCAAATCTGGACCGATCTGTGCAATATTGCAGAAGTATGTCTGGGGGATTAACTTAACTCACTATCCCGAATTTCGGCGACATCGGACAATAAATGAGCATTTTATGGGCCAAAACCTTAAATCAAGAAATCGGTCTATATGGCAGCTATATCCAAATCTGAACCGATCTGAGCCAAATTGAAGAAAGATGTCGAAGGGCCTAAGATAAGTCACTGTCCTAAATTTCAGCGAAATCGGATAATAAATGTGGCTTTTATGGGCCTTAGACCTTAAAACGGAGGATCGGTCTATATGGCAGCTATATCCAAATCTGGACCGATCTAAGCCAAATTGACGAAGTATGTCGAAGGGCCTAATACAACTCACTGTCCCAAATTTCAGCAAAATCGGATAATAAATGTGGCTTTTATGGGCCTAAGACCCTAAATCGGCGGATCGCTCTATATGGGGGCTATATCAAGATATAGTCCGATATAGCCCATCTTCGAACTTAACCTGCTTATAAACAAAAAAAGAATCTGTGCAAAGTTTCAGCTCAATATCTCTATTATTAAAGACTGTAGCGTGATTTCAACACACAGACGGACAGACGGACGGACATGTCTAGGTCGTATTAGATTTTTACGCTGATCAAGAATATATATACTTTATAGGGTCGGAAATGGATATTTCGATGTGTTGCAAACGGAATGACAAAATTAATTTACCCCCATCCTTCGGTGGTGGGTATTAAAATAGAACAAGATGTGAATTTTCAGAGGATGAAAAATGGATAGGGTTGGTATGCCCATTATCCATTAGTAATGTATCAGCGAGAATATTCGAATTTAAATCGTCTGTTACAATAATCTCGTTATAACCTATTGTAAGAGTTTCCAGGACATTATGAAAAAATCAAAATCGATAGTATTGTTAGGTAACAACCAACATTTTTTTCACCATTAGATTTTAAGTTCAATCAACTCATGCGTGCTTCTTGTGAAGAACGCATCTTTGGAAGGTGTTTTGGGGAAGTGGCTCTGCGCCAAATACATGGTCCCACATTTGGATATCAGATTCGTTTTCTACTCCCAAATACCTTTATTTGAGCCTCATATTGCGATGGTCAGTAAATAATCGTTGTTTGTGGGGTGTTTTGGGTAAAAAATTGGTCCCAAAAGTGGGTATCAATTTCGTGCTCTATTCCCCGATACTTTTCATTTGAGCTCAACATTGACTTGGTCGGTAAAAATGTTCATTTTAGGGGTGTTTTGGGGAGTGGGGTGGTCCCCCAAACACTTTGCCCTGAAAATATATCAGCATCGTGCTCTACTCTGATATATCATTTATTTTAACCCCGTATTGCCATTGGCCTCAAAATTGGGTACCTTTCTTAAACTCCTTATTGCAAAAGTCAGCAAATATGTCAGGTTTGGGATGTGGGAGCTAAAAACTATCAATACCAAACTCCACTCTGTTTAAGACCCAAATTTTCATGGTGAGCAAATACGTCCAGTTTGGGGATTGTTATGGAGGTCGCCTTTAGACAGTTTGTCCGGAATGTTGATATCAGATTCGTGGTCTACTACCAAATACCTTTCATATGGGCTCTATAGTCTATAAAAATGTCCGGTTTAGGAATGGGTTTGGGGAGTGGGGCGGCCACTCAGTGACTTGGCCCTGAAAATATGTATCAGATTCGTGTTCCAATCTAAAATACCTCTTCCTCCCCATATTGTAATGGTCAGCAAATACGCCCTTTTTGTGTGGTGTTATGGGGGTGGGGTGGCTACATAAACACTTTTCCTAAACATTAATATAAGATTCGTGCTTTACTCCCAAAGACCTTTCATTTGAGCCCCATATTGCTATGGTCGTAAATTGGTCCCCTTTGGGAATGTTTTTGGGGAGGGGCGGCTCCCAAACACTTGATCCCACATTTAGACATCAGATTCGTATTCTACACTCAAATACCTTTTATTAAAGCCCCATATTGACATGATCAGTAAATAAGTCCTGTTTGGGGGTGTTATGGGGAAGGGATGGACCCTCAGAAACTTGGTCCAACATTTGGATATCAGTTTCGTATTCTACTCGCAAATACCTTTCATTTGAGTCTCATATTGCTATGGTCGGTAAATATGTTCGATTTAGGGGTGTTTTGGGGTGGTCCCCCAAACCCTTGGTCCGAAAATTGGATATCAGATATGCTTTCTAATCTTAAATATCTTTCATTTGAGCTCCATATTGTCCTGATTGGTCTATATATATATATGTTTGGTAGGTTCTGGGGTGGGGCGTCCCCCTAGGTACAACATCTCCGAGAACTGGGTTTCTGAAAATTGTGGTAAGAGGGGGAAAGTCCTCAGAAATCAAAAAATGTGGTACCCTATTTTCACCACGGGATCATTATGCACCATTTGTGAAAATTTCAAAAAAATCGGTTCAGCCGTTTTTGAGTCTACAGGGAAAAGACAAACAAACAAACCAATAAACAAACACAAATTGATTTTTATATATAAGAAGAAAGAAGATAAATCGTAAAGGGTGATTTTTTTGAGGTTAGGATTTTCATGCATTAGTATTTGACAGATCACGTTTGATTTCAGACATGGTGTCAAAGAGAAAGATGCTCAGTATGCTTTGACATTTCATCATGAATAGACTTACTAACGAGCAACGCTTGCAAATCATTGAATTTTATTACCAAAATCAGTGTTTGGTTCGAAATGTGTTCAAATTTTGACAAATTTTGTTCAGCGATGAGGCTCATTTCTGGTTGAATGGCTACGTAAATAAGCAAAATTGCCGCATTTGGAGTGAAGAGCAACCAGAAGCCGTTCAAGAACTGCCCATGCATCCCGAAAAATGCACTGTTTGGTGTGGTTTGTACGCTGGTGGAATCATTGGACCGTATTTTTTCAAAGATGCTGTTGGACGCAACGTTACGGTGAATGAACACATTTCGAACCGAACACTGATTTTGGTAATAAAATTCAATGATTTGCAAGCGTTGCTCGTTAGTAAGTCTATTCATGATGAAATGTCAAAGCATACTGAGCATCTTTCTCTTTGACACCATGTCTGAAATCCCACGTGATCTGTCAAATACTAATGCATGAAAATCCTAACCTCAAATGGATAGGGTTGCTTATGCGCTGAATGTTGGAAGGAAGGCTGTTCCAGAGACGTATGGTAGCTATGTAGAATCGTCTTTCAGTATATTCTTTAGGCAGTCTATTCTGGGTGGTATAATTTTTATTCCTCTGATGGATCGTGAGCTATCCAGGTTTTTTATTTTGAATAATTTTGTGAACAAGGATAACTCTTCTTACATTAAGGTAGTTCTTGAACGTAAATTAAAGATTTGACGTGCATATAGTGAAATCCTTTCATGTTAACATATCGTTAAATGCACATTAAGTCTTCAACCATCTTCAAAATTGCAGTTAGAAAAAATTTCACGCCCCTATAGGAGACTGGTAATCAGATAAGATTTTGCTAATAGCATGTGAATTTGAAAGGGCGTTAAGTGACGGACATTCCATATACTTTGCCAAGCGTTTTACTTACGTGATTCGTCCAGGTCAAATTACAATTAAAAGTCATACCCAAGTTACAAGCAGTATCAACATGAGGGTATTGGATGATAATTAAGATTTACATTTATGTTATTCAGCTAATTTAATATACGCCTGTAAGTTATTAATATTTCAATTTTGAAGAGTTTATTATTTTTCGCCAAGTTCCACATTTGATTCAGATCATATCAGATCATTGTAGACCTCTTTGTTTTGCCCCAATATATATCTTCATATCATCAGCATACATTTGTGCTTTACAATTTGTCAAAACATCAGGAAGATCATTTATATAGACGAAGAACAAAAGAGGGCCAAGAATGGATCCTTGAGGAACACCTTTGGACAATTCAAGTATATTGGAACACAGATTGCCGATAGTTACAGCTTATCTTCTTTCCTCTCGGTATCCCGATTGACTGTCAAATAGCGAGTTCTTCTCAGCTAAGAAATGACAAATTGGATCGCACATAATTCGCTCAAGAGCCTTACACAATAAAAGAAGTATGGCTATTGGACGACACTCCTTATTTGGTTTGGGTACTCCTTATTTCTATTTATTTAGTATTGTGTTAAAGATGAATGTTACATAAGGGATTAAGTATAGGCAGTATTATCTGAAAAAAGCGTGGATCAATATCATATAAGCCTGTGGCCTTGGATTTAATATTAAATACGCTTTTGAAGACTTCATTCTCATCAACGCACCGAAAAGTAATTGGCTGCACAGTGTCGATATTAACGAAATGTTCGTCAAGTTAATTTATGTTGACACTAGAATTGTCAGCTGGACGGAAATTTTCACCTATGCCAATGTTGCAAATTTCTTTCCATTTGCGTTTTGAAATTTGTGTTAGAAGTAAGATGATTTTGCAATATTTATATGTATAGAAGCAGTTTTTCTGGCAGTTTTGAATTGGCGATGGAGAAAAGGGGTTTTAAACCGTTTCCAGCGTTTGTACGCAGTATTCCTTTCATCAATCAGTCTTTTGATACGCTCATTAAACCATGGTAGTTGCAATGATTTTGTTAGAATAGATTTTATTGCAACACAATTATTTTACAGTGATATAATCCGATTATGAATGAAAGATACTTGTTCATCGACAGTTGTCAGTTGGTATGTTAGGTTCCAAGGTGTTTCATAAATCATTCGAGATTTTTTTTCTAGAGATTTTAAATCACGAAAGGTATTAAAATGATTTACATTTTCAACATTGCAGTCATACATATGTTTGAAAAATGCATCACGTTTTTAGAAACCAATGGCCTGATTCTCGCACTCGCAATCGACCGAGTTTTGCATTTTTTGGATTATGACATCCGTTATCGATTAATTCTATTCGAAACTTCGAATAGAAATGTGCGAGTTTTTGCCCGCAGCAATTTATATATCGTAAATAATCAATGTTTTTCTATCTTCAAGAAATTAGGCAAAAAAAACAAGTAAAGGCGTGCTAAGTTCGGCCGGGCCGAATCTTATATACCCTCCACCATGGATCGCATTTGTCGAGTTCTTTTCCCGGCATCTCTTCTTAGGAAAAAAAAAAAAGATATAAGAAAAGATTTGCTCTGCTATTAGAGCGATATCAAGATATGGTCCGGTTTGGACCACAATTAAATTATATGTTGGAGACCTGTGTAAAATGTCAGCCAATTCGAATAAGATTTGCGCCCTTTGGGGGCTCAAGAAGTAAAATAGAGAGATCGATTTATATGGGAGCTGTATCGGCCTATAGACCGATTCAGACCATAATAAACACGTATGTTAATGGTCATGAGAGAATCCGTCGTACAAAATTTCATCCCAATCGGATAAGAATTGCGCACTCTAGAGGCTCAAGAAGTCAAGACCCAAGATCGGTTTATATGGCAGCTATATCAGGTTATAAACCGATTTGAACCATACTTGGCACAGTTGTTGGATATCATAACAAAACACGTCGTGCAAAATTTCATCCCAATCGGATAAGAATTGCGCACTCTAGAGGCACAAGAAATCAAGACCCAAGATCGGTTTATATGGCAGCTATATCAAAACATGGACCGATATGGCCAATTTACAATACCAACCAACTTTCACTAACAAGAAGTATTTGTGCAAAATTTCAAGCGGCTAGCTTTACTCCTTCGGAAGTTAGCGTGCTTTCGACAGACAGACGGACGGACGGACAGACGGACGGACATGGCTAGATCGACATAAAATTTCACGACGATAAAGAATATGTATACTTTATGGGGTCTCAGACGAATATTTCGAGTAGTTACAATCAGAACGACGAAATTAGTATATCCCCCATCTTATGGTGGAGGGTATAAAAATGAAAACGTCTTTGCAGATTTAGTATCAAAATGTAATGATCAACAGTGTCAAACACCTTGATGTGGTCTAGAAGAATTAAAAAAGATACCTTTTTGCTGTCCATGTTTTGTCGGATATTCTCAATTACGTCAATCAAGGCAGTGTTGCAGCTTCTCTACTTCCGGTATCCCGATTGACTGTCAAATAGCGAGTTCTTCTCAGATAAGAAATGACCAATTTGATAGCACATAATTCGCTCGAGAGCCTTACCCAAGAAAAGCAGTATGTCTATTGGACGATATTCCTTATTTGGTTTGGGTACAGGTATAATTTTTGCGATTTTCCACTCAGTTGGAAAAATCAATTTAGTGAATATTGTGTTGAAGATGAATGTCACATAGGGGATTAAGTATAGGCAGTATTATCTGAAGAAAGCGTGGATCAATATCATATAAGCCCGTGGCCTTGGATTTAATATTAAATACGCTTTTGAAGACTTCATTCTCATCAACGCAAAAATTAAATAAATTTTCAATAGGAACAGTGCACAGTTGCTCCTATACATCTGAAATTGGCTGCACAGTGTCGATATTAACGAAATGTTCGTCAAGTTAATTTATGTTGACACTAGAATTGTCAGCTGGACGGAAATTTCCAGCTATGCCAAAATTGCAAATTTCTTTCCATTTGATTTCACCATCGACAGCGTTTTGAAATTTGTGTTGGAAGTAAGATGATTTTGCAATATTTATATGTTTAGAAGCAGTTTTTCTGGCAGTTTTGATTTGGCGATGGAGAAAGGGGGTTTTAAACCGTTTCCAGCGTTTGTACACAGTATTCCTTTCATCAATCAGTTCTTTGATACGCTCATTAAACCATGGTGGTTGCAATGATTTTGTTAGAATATATTTTAATGCAACACAGTTATTGTACAGTGATCCGATTATGAATGAAAGATACTTGTTCATCGACAGTTGTCAGTTGGTATGTTAGATTCCAAGGTGTTTCATAAATCATTCGGTTAAGTTCAACAACATCTAGAGATTTTAAATCACGAAAGGTATGAAAATGATTTACATTTTCAACATTGCAGTCATATGTTTGAAAAATTCATCACGTTTTTAGAAACCAATGGCCTGTTTCTCGCACTCGCAATCGACCGAGTTTTGCATTTTTTGGATTATGACATCCGTTATCGATTAATTCTATTCGAAACTTCGAATAGAAATGTGCGAGTTTTTGCCCGCAACAATTTATCTATCGTAAATAATCAATGTTTTTCTATCTTCAAGAAATTAGGCAAAAAATGGGACATTGAAGTTTTTATTTAATAAAATAAAACAATAATGATAATATATTCACGTTTTTGGCGCCTAATTTGGACACAAATTAACTTTGTGCTTACACCAAATTTGGCAAAGCAAATTGTCAAGATATCTACATACATACGCGACCAAACCAAAAATGGTGCCATTAAACGCTAAATGTTATGCTGTAGGTTATTTTTTCAAGGAATAGCTTCTTTTTCCAATTGTACGTTGGCTGTTGTTCTCCTTGAGCCTGATCGAAATACAAAAACAAAGCCACACATTTTGTAGTCATCTTTCACATAAAACAACATTTTATTGCGTAAAACCAGTACCATATCATTAGAAAACAATGGCATGTTGTTTAAAATATGTTATTATTTCTTTCTTTCTAGTTGTAACTTTTTTATCAACCAGCATTTGATTTGTTTACCTTTGAGATGGCAAAATATGCTTGGAAGATCGATTTTTACTTCCTCGAAATTGATAACTATTTGACAAATTACGATCGTAAGACATGATCCAATTTGTACTTCCGGAGAGGAATTAAACTCCGAACAAAAACTCCCTCAGTAGCGGATGCGAGAATCAGACCTCAGATGCAGAAAGCTGGCCATATTAAAGTTCTCATCGTTTTTGATGAGGTTTTTGTGAAATGTGTTGGGACAGTTGTGTTTGTTAAAAAAAGAGTCAAAGTAATTCCATTAAGCGTGAAATGTTATTATCAGCGAGGATATTGCAATTTATGTCACCATCAATGACAATATCATTATTGTTCAGCGAAACAGTTTTAATATTATCCAATAGAGTGTCCACATTCTTACGTGGACGATAAACACAGCCAAATAATATTTTTTTTTAATATTAAGCGTACACGCAAAAAAACTTTTTTAACGACGAACAAAAAACTTTTATTACTAAGTTTTTGTTTTATTGTAACCGTGTTACATTTCGCTTCAACATATCAAACGGTAGCCATAAATGTAGCATTATTGAAGGTATCTAACTTTGTTTATTGTAAAACTTTCAGCAGTTTCGCCTGCGGTAAAATGTCCTTTCTTTTGTTGTAAAACCGAAATTTTTTTAATTGCAAAGGTTCGTTGATAGTCACAAAGGATTATTCGAGTACCGGACCAATATTTATTCTCTGGTGTCTCTCCTGCTAGAGAGAAAGAGTGAGTGTTTGAGCGAACAGATCAGTGTTTAGCAAAAATACTCACTCTGTTGCACATTACTTTATACGTACCCAGCAATTCAATCGGCACGAAATCTGTACGAACTTCTGATGCTACATCCGACTTCGGATCTGAAATCGTTACGAAAGTCATATGGACTGGTTGACATGATTTCGGAACGAAACATCGAACTTTCAAAGAGATATCGAAACGAAGTCTGAAGAAAAACCTCGAGAAATTCGGAAATTTTTTACTGAAACTTCATAAAAAATTTTGAACTATTTCGGAACAAATCGGATGTGTAAATATGTAAGTCATATTTTTATCGAACGTGTAACAACAAAAACATAAATCATACAATATTTATTAAGAATTTGGACATTACATTTACCTGATAATAATATTAACAAAAAAAGCGTGCTAAGTTGGGCTGGGCCGAAGCTTGGTTATAAGAAACACCATGGATTGTTTGTATTTGAATTATTTTGGTCTCAAGAAGTCATATGGGGATATCTGTACTTACGGGGCCTATATCAGCATATTGACCGATTCGGATAAAACTTGGCACTGATGTTCAAAATCATAAGATAGGGGTTTGGGTCAAATTTCAGCCAAATCAGGTGAAAATTTAGGTTTCTAAGGGCCGAAGTAGTCAAATCCGGGTATCGGTTTATATGGCGGTTATTTCCAAATCTGAACCGATATGAGCTATATGAACAATCACCTACATCAATAAGAAGTATCTGTGCAAAATTTCAAGCGGTTAGCATTATGCGTTCGTTTCGAGGTGTTACAAACGGAATGATTAGATAAGTATACCCCCATCCTATTGTGGTGGGTATAAAAAACTGTTACACAAAAACAGACATGCAAATCGTAAAAACATTAAGCAAGATAACAAAAATTACCGGCGGTGATGAAGAGAGCTTGAAAAACCCACAAGGCAAGCAGGAAAAAAACATGAATAGGCAAACAAAATAAAATCATAACAAACATATCTCTTTTCGTTAGAGAGGAATGGGTGAAAATATCCCTCAGACAAGTCGGACAGAAATCGGTACGAAGATTGTTCCGAAATTGTTCAGACGTGTTGGATATCAAACATTTGGTTTGCTGGGTATACAGAAATCCATGCAAGTCCATGGGATTGCAATTGTGTGCTCGTCACCGGTAAAGACACATTCTCACATACAATATTTTTTTCTTATGGTAAATGATGGTGAGTTTTCCGGTTGGTAAACTCGGAAAGTGACAATTTTTAAAATTTCGCCTAAAGTCCAAAAATTTTGGTACGTCCAATGACAAAAATCATTAGAGCAACACACAAACGGCTGCCAAGTACAAAAACCACAACAATAACTTCCAAGGCACATACATTGTATAGTAACATTTACGCAATAAAAAAGTATCCAACCAAAAGTAGGTATTTGAATGTGCGAAAACAACAAATTCCATTAGTAACTTTTTATTTTTTGAAGGCTTAAATAAAATAGTGTATCATAACATTGAAATAAATCCGTATAAGGAGTTTGAATTACCAACTGAGATCTGCTTATGCAAATGCATATTTGCTCATCAACATTCTGTTTTAGAAATGGGGCAAACTTCTCACAAGTCAATGAGTGGTGTCCGAATCTAGTTTAAGCTCAATGATAAGGGGCGTCCTTTTTATAACCAAGTCCGAGCGGCATGCTGCAAAGCGACACTTCTTTGGGGAGAAGTAGATATATTGCAATAATAAATTGAACTTGGCAACCTTTTCAATAAGCACAATTTATTTTAAAATTAACAAGTAAAAGCGTGCTAAGTTCGGCCGGACCGAATCTTATATGACCTCCACCATGGATCGCATATGTGAAGTTCTTTGAATGACTTTTTCAATAAATATATATATTGGTCAAGTAATTGACTGACATGGACCGTACTTCTCATGGCTGTTAAAAGCATTGCAAAATACCACCTCCAAATGTTCAGGCGAATCGAGTAAAAATTGTGTCCTTCAGTGGGTCAGAGTGTCAAATTGGGAGATCGGTTTATATAGAACTTATATCAGGTTATCAATCGATATAGGCCATACTGGGCACAGTGGTTGAAAGTCAAACTAAAACGACCAGTGCAAAATTTCAACCAAATTACATAAAAATAGCGCCCCATAGAAGCTCAAGAAATCTCATCAAGAGATCGGTTTATCAGGTTATGAACTGATTTAGACCATACTTGGGACAGTTGTTAGAAGTGACACTAAAATACCCCGTGCAAACCAAATCGGCTAATAATTGCGCCCTATAGAAGCTCAAGAAGTCAAGACCCAGGATCGGTTTATATGACAGCTATAATCAGGTTGTGAAACGATTTAAATCATACTTACCACGTGCAAAATTTCAGCCAAATCGGATAAGAATTGAGCCCTCTAGTGGCTCAAGAAATCAAGATTCAAGATCGGTTTACATGCCAGCAGTAATAAAACATGGACCGATTTGGCCCATTTGCAATCCCAACCGACCTAGACTAATAGAAAGAATTTGCGCAAAATTTCAAGCGGCTAGCTTTATTCCTTCGAAAGTTAACGTGCTTTCGACAGACAGACGAACGGACATGGCTTGACCGACTTGAAATGTCATGACGATCAGAATATATATATACTTTATAGGGTCTTAGACGAATATTTCGAAGTTTGTAGGTTTGTTTGGTTGTTTGTTTTTTGTTTGTTTGTATGTTTGTGTGTTCCTTATAGACTCAGAAACGGCTGAACCGATTTTCTTGAAATTTTCAAAGATGGTGCATAATGACCCCGTGGTGAAAATAGGGTACTACATTTTTTGATATCGGAAGGAGAGGACCCTCCCCCGCCCTCCCCCCGAAACGCCAGATATCGAAGATAAGTGGTGCGATTTAAGCGAAATTTTGTGTGCTCTCATATAGTACCCTAAAAATAAAAATTTGGTATTCAAATTTCGGATGGGGTACCTATGGGGGCTGCCCCACCCTAAAACTTACCAAACATATATTTAGACCAATCACGACAATATGGGACTCAGATGAAAGGTATTTAGGATAAGACAAGTAAAAGCGTCGGCCGGGCCGAATCTTATATACCCTCCACCATGGATCGCATTTGTCGAGTTCTTTTCCCGGCATCTCTTCTTAGGCAAAAAAGGATATAAGAAAAGAGTTGCTCTGCTATTAAAACGATATCAAGATATGGTCCGGTTCGGACCACAATTAAATTATGTGTTTGAGACCTGTGTAAAATTTCAGCCAATTCGTATAAGAATTGCACCCTTTGGGGGCTCAAATAAATAGAGAGTCGATTTATATGGGAGCTGTATTGGGCTACAGACCGATTCAAATCATAATAAACACGTATGTTGATGGTCATGAGAGGATCCGTCGTACAAAATTTCAGGCATATCGGATAATAATTGCGACCTCTAGGGGTCAAGAAGTCAAGATCCCAGATCGGTGTATATGGCAGCTATATCAGGTTATGAACCGATTTGAACCTTATTTGACACAGTTGTTGAAAGTAAAAATAAAATACGTCATGCAAAATTTCAGCCAAATCGGATAGGAATTGCGCCCTCTAAAAGCTCAAGAAATCAAATCCCCAGATCTGTTTATATGACAGCTATATCAGGTTATGGACCGATTTCAACCATACTTGGCACAGTTGTTGGATATCATAACGAAATACTTCGTGCAAAAATTCATTCAAATCGGATAAGAATTGTGCCCTCTAGAGGCTCAAGAAGTCAAGACCCAAGATCGGTTTATATGGCAGCTATATCAGGTTATAGACCGATTTAAACCATACTTGGCATAGTTGTTGGGTATCATAACAAAACACGTCGTGCGAAATTCCATTCCATTCGGATAAGAATTGCGCCCTCTAGAGGCTCAAGAAGTCAAGACCAAAGATCGGTTTATATGGCAGCTATATCAGCTTATGGGCCGATTTGAACCATACTTGGCACAGTTTTTGGATATAATAACAAAACACTTCGTGCAAAATTTCTATTCAATCGGATAAGAATTGCGCACTCTAGAGGCTCAAGAAGTCAAGACCCAAGATCGGTTTATATGGCAGCTATATCAGGTTATGGACCGATTTGAACCATACTTGGCACAGTTATTGGATATCATAACAAAACACGTTGTGCAAAATTTTATTCCAATCGGATAAGAATTGCGCACTCTAGAGGCTCAAGAAGTCAAGACCCAAGATCGGTTTATATGGCAGCTATATCAGGTTATGGACCGATTTGAACCATACTTAGTACAAGTGTTGGATATAATAATAAAACACGTCGTGCAAAATTTCATTCTGATCGGATAAGAATTGCGCAAGCTAGAGGCTCAAGAAGTCAAGACCCAAGATCGGTTTATATGGCAGCTATATCAGGTTATGGACCGATTTGAACCATACTTGACACTGTTATTGGATATCATAACAAAACACGTTGTGCAAAATTTTATTCCAATCGGATAAGAATTGCGCACTCTAGAGGCTCAAGAAGTCAAGACCCAAGATCGGTTTATATGGCAGCTATATCAAAACATGGACCGATATGGCCCATTTACAATACCAACCGACCTACACTAATAAGAAGTATTTGTGCAAAATTTCAAGCGGCTAGCATTACTCCTTCGGAAGTTAGCGTGCTTTCGACAGACGGACGGACAGACGGACGGACATGGCTAGATCGACATAAAATGTCACGACGATCAAGAATATATATACTTTATGGGGTCTCAGACGAATATTTCGAGTAGTTACAAACAGAATGACGAAATTAGTATACCCCCCATCTTATGGTGGAGGGTATAAAAACGTATCTGATATCCAATTGTCGGACCAAGTGCTAGGGGGACCACCCCAAGCCCCAAAACACCCCTAAATCGGATATATTTACCGACCATGGCAATATGGGACTCAATACAAAGATATTTAGGACAAGAAAACGTTTCTGATTTCCAATTGTCGGACCATGTGCTAGGGGGACCACCCCAACCCCCAAAACACCCCTAAATTGGACATATTTACCGCCCATGGCAATATGGGACTCAAATGAAAGGTTTTTGCGAGTAGAATTCGAATCTGATATCCAAATGTGGGACCACGTTTCTGGGGGTCCACCCCTTCCCAAAACACCCCCCAAACTGGACTTATTTACTGACCATGGGAATATGGGGCTTAAATAAAAGGTATTTGAATATAGAATAAGAATCTGATATCCGAATATGGGACCAAGTGTTTAGGGGCCGCCTCTCATCAAAAACATCCCCCAAAGGGGACAGATTTACGACCATAGCAATATGGAGCTCAAATGAAAGGTCTTTGGGAGTAAAGCACGACTTTGATATCAATATTCGGGAAAAGTGTCTATGGGGCCACGCCACCCCCACAACACCACCCAAATAGTAAGTATTTGCCGACTATTGCAATATGAGGCTCCAATAAGAGGGTTTTTAAAGTGGAACGCGAATCCGATATATATTTTCAAGACCAACTCACTGAGTGGCCGCCCATCGCCGAAAACACACCCCAAGCCGGTCATGTTTGCCGACTATGGAAATATGGGGCTCAAATTAAAGGTATGTGGGAGTAGACCATGTATCTGATATCACCATTAGGAGCCAACTGTCTAGCGGACGTCCCACCACCATAGCAACGCCCAAATAGGACGTATTTGCTCACCAAGACAATTTGGATCTTAAAGAGAGTGGAACTAAATATTCATAGTTTTTAGGACCAATACCCCAAACCGGACATATTTGCTGACTTTTGCAATAAGGAGTTTAAATGAGATTAGAAAACGAATTTGATTTCCAATTTTGAGGGCAATGGCAAAGTGGGGTTCAAATGAATGATATATAGATATATGAGAATAGAGCACGTTGCTGATATATTTTCCGGTCTTAGGGTTTGGAGTACCACACCAATCCCCAAAACACCCCTAGATCGGGCATATTAACCGACCATGTAATGTGGAGCTTAAATGAAAGGTATTGGCTGGTAGAGCAAGAATTGGTACCCATTTTCGGGACCAATTTTCTGGGGGTCTACCCCTTTCCCTAAAAACCCCACAAACAGCAATTTTTTTTGCTGACCATCGCAATATGGGGCTCAAATAAAGGTATTTGGGAGTAGAATACGAATTTGATATCCAATTGTAGGACCATGTATTTAGGGCATCACACCTTTCCCAAAACATCCCCAAAGTGATAAAATTTTTGGACCATACCAATATGTAACTCAAATGAAAGGTATTTGAGATTTGAAAACGAATTTGATAACCTATTTTGGGGCCATGTGTTTGGGGGACGCCTCACCCCCGAAAACACCACTAAATCAGACATCATGAGAATATCGGGCTGAAATGAAGTATTTTAAGAATGGAGTACACCTTACATCCAAACTTAAATTCGTAGACCAATAAAGATCATATGGGATTCAGATAAAGGCACTTATATTGTTAAACTTTTAGCCAAGTTAGCATGGTATTTGCGATGATTTATTGCAAAAAACATGTACTTTTATTGTAAACAAAGTTCAAGATTTTTCAGAACAGAAATTTACTTGGCGAAATTTTCCTTTATGTGAAACGAATTATTTATTTGTGTGTAGATATTTCCACAAGGAAATAATCAATTTTCCCTTCGAGGGGAGATTTCAGTTTTAGGTAATAATGTATATCATCGGGATGGAACCAGGTCTCGGATACGTATATAACATCAATCGAGGTATTGGCCTCATATTAGCGACATAAGTAGATTATTGCCAATATTATTGGAAAACGAATTCAAAAATTTAATTCAAAAATTTGTCTTTATGGACTGCTTAATACGTTTCCAAACCAACAGATAACGCTTAACAAAGTCCCTCCGAACAATTTTCAATATCAATTGGCCAGAGATAAATGTAAACGCTGTGAATACCCCGTCGTGTTGCACATACGACTATCTGACAGCCATGAAGATTGTTGCTATAATTCAGACAATTGATTTATATTCTCATACTATGCGTGTGGCTTTGGAGAAACCATGGCATTTTTAACATTGTTTTAACATTTTGTTTGCTCCCCTCTCTAGCAACACTTTCCCCCCATTTTCCGGGAGAGCATGAAAAATCATTACTGAAAGCCAATGCGCATTACCGCTGCATTAAAACTGGCAGACCACTTTAACCAAAAATGCTCTTTTTCAACTGCATTGCATAAATATTCTGACGCACACACAAATATGTACCAGTATGTATGTGTGTATATGTTGTATGTGAGATAGTTGGTATATGCACGGTAAATGTTTGTGTGAGGGTAACGGCTGTTATAAACAAATGTCGGCAGAGGTTGTATAAAAGGCCTTTATCAAGTGAAAACAGGTCAGGCGAGGCCTGATCCGCGAAATCAATCGAAGCTTTTTTACAATTGTCCAAGGACTTAAAGAAGTGCATAAGGCTAAACAAAGCTTTCGAAACTCTAAACCACATACGGTAAAACTCACACAATAACAAAGTAAATCTCAAAACTATTTGAAAGAAACTAAGCAGAAAACATTACAGGAACTTATGAAAGTTTATATGATAAATGTATTAACCATTATCCTACAAGTGGAAATTGAATTATGAACATGGATAAAACGTTTGAAATATCTTTGCGACAAACAAATCTACTTTATTAGAAACGTTCTATTTTTATAGTAGGTTATGTTGAAAGAGGGTGCGGATATTAAACCGCCCTGTGTCACTAT
Organism: Stomoxys calcitrans; assembly: GCF_963082655.1. NCBI lineage: Eukaryota > Metazoa > Arthropoda > Insecta > Diptera > Muscidae > Stomoxys > Stomoxys calcitrans. Next base: position 139,664,620 of record NC_081553.1, read on the forward strand.
GGACATACACCTATGTCAGTAATCGGCTTGTTGTGCGCTCTAAATACTAAAAAATTAAAATTAAATTAATTGTGTCCCCAACAAAGTACCGATGTCTGTTAGCCGCGAAAGCCGGACAATGATATAGGAAATGCTCCAACGTCTCATCATATTCCTCACATGCTGTCACTTGCCGCACCGATTTTGCATAAGTGAGCTCATAGTCCAATGCTTTTTTAAACTAGCTGTATAACTTTTCCATTTACTGCTGAACATTTTATTATTTTATTTCATTTAATTTAAATGTCACTTCGTATATGGCGAAACTTCTACTAACTTGTATGTGGTAAATGAGGACTCTTGTACGAGAAACCTCATAAATAATTTTAAGCCAAACATTTTTCGGTTGTATTAAAATATGTTTGGTTACACGAAAAAATTATTCGTTTCCTCATTTATCTTTTATGGCAAAACCACTTTGTATGAACAATTCTTGTATGAAGTAATCACCAGACCCTCCTGCTACACAGACGATGTTATAATACTTCTAGGGAGTAAGGATCCAAACCAGCTATGCAGAAGAGCCGAAAGGGTCTCGCAGATGTCACACGAATGGGCTAGATCTAGGGGTTTCAATGTTAATTCAGAAAAGAATGAAATCTGCCTGGAAGACAAAGGTGAATCCGTTTCATTAATAGAAAGATTTCAATATGTGACAAGGACAAGACTTAGGAGTGATCTTGGACAGGAAACTGTCACACTCAGGAGCATACCGGGAAAGCTCACAGGTACTAGGTGCTATGTAGACGGGCTGTAAAGTGGAAATGGTGCCTGAATCCGAGAATAGTCCACTGACTATGCAGTAGCGTGATTAGACCAATACTTACTTACGCCTCTGTAGTTTGGTGGACTACGACCGAAAAAAGTGCAACATAAGAACATGTTGTTTTGGCATAGGTGGCACGATGAAGACCTAGGGCACTAGGAACTATTGGGTTGCCCAAAAAGTAATTGCGGATTTTTCATATAGTCGGCGTTGACAAATTTTTTCACAGCTTGTGATTCTGTAATTGCATTCTTTCTTCTGTCAGTTATCAGCTGTTACTTTTAGCTTGCTTTAGAAAAAAAAGTATATTTGATTAAAGTTCATTCTAAGTTTTATTAAAAATGCATTTACTTTCTTTTAAAAAATCCGCAATTACTTTTTGAACAACCCAATATTTTAGATATTCGACCCATAGACATACAGGTTAAGAGCGAAGCAGCTATTGCGGTTATGAGACTTAAGGCGATGAGAGAATGGGTTAATTATAGGAGCAGCTCATACTATTGCCGTATAATCGAGGCGACGATAGGAAACCTGGAAGGAAAGGAAGAGGTTTCCGATCAGATTCTTGAGACAACACTTGAGGTCGAGTGCGAGGCATTGCTGTCAGCGGCAAAGTTTTGAATTGAGGAAACCCTAAAAAATGTTGTGGGTGAGAATGTGATTATATAAGTTACGAGCACACAATTGCAATTATTTGCAAGCCCATGGCCTTATTTTCTTGCGTATGTACACAGCAATGTGCAATAGTGTGAGTAGGTTGGCCCATCACTGGTCTATACCCTCAAATACTCACCTTTTTTCTGTAGTAGGTTAGATAAAAGAGAATAATTATTGGTCTGGAAAATGCATAATCACTAGCGGCTATCAAAACGTTTTCGCTATAAAAGATGTTTTTGGTTAACATCAAAAGATAGATCCTTTTTTCGTAACCGAAGCATCTAAAGGGTTATCAACAAATACATTTAGTTACGTTCAATAATGCAACGTCTATGGCTGATATTTGATATATTGAAGCGAAACATTACACAGTTACAGTAAAAGAAAAACCTTCATAATAGTAAGAGTATTTTGTTTGTCGTAAATATATCCCAAAAGTTTTTTTTATGTGTGGATGAAATGTAAAATGATTAGTAATATTTGGTTTTAGCATTATTTCTGAACTGGTATTGGTTTTAATGCCGATCTCTTCCTGATTTTAGTACCAACCCGTTATTGGTTTTATTACCAAACCGTAATTGAAATAAAATAAAATACCATTGAAAATAATTTTAATCTTATAATAAAGCATAAAAAATTTTCAATATAATAGATATATGTATACGAGCATGTAGAAGAAACTAATAAATTTGACAAACGCATGTGATTAAAAAAATTAAGAATCGGCTATATATAAATGTTTACCATTCTATATTTTGTTTACATCTTAAAGTACTAACTATATATGATGCCACACATTTATCTGCAAGGTTTTGCAGCTGAAATCTATTAAGTTACGTTTTTCAGATCAGTCAGTGAACTCGCTTAAACAATGTACTTAAACTCTAAATGAATATTGAAAAATTCTAAATTTATATCGAGATTGATTTTGTATAAACAGCGCCACTAATTTATCTGCAATTTTCTGCAGCTGAAATGTTCCTAGATGTAATCAGTAGATATCTGACGACATTTGCATACAGTTTGTCAGTAAACTCGCGTAGACAATTTACTAAAATTCTACATACGAATGCAATGAACATTCCCCATGAACATTCCACTAAGGAACAGGGGCAAACTTCTCACATATCAATGAGCTTAAACTTCTATACAAGTTTAAGCTCAATGATAAGAGGCCTCATTTTTATGGCCGAGTCCGAACGGCGTGCCGCAGTGCAACACCTCTTTGGAGAGAATTTTTACATGGCATAGTATCTCACAAATGTTGCCAGCATTAGGAGGGGAAAACCACTGGTGAAAGTTTTTTTTCTGATGGTCCCGCCAGGATTCGAACACAGGCGTTCAGCGCTATAGGCGGACATGCTAACCTCTGCGCTACGGTGGCCTTCTACATTCTACATACATTATGAGAAATTCTAAATTTGTGTCAACTTTGTGTAAATGCTTACATCTATTTAGGTGCATTCTTGAGACCTTTACTGATAGTTCGAGTTATAGTTTGTCATGGGACTTGGGTATACAAGGAACTTTATCTTTGTATTTAACGGGGATAATATTATCAAAAAATTATCGAACCTTAAAAGCCAATTTAATTTGATCTACACAACCGAATCATGAGATGGTTTAAGCTTCAACTTAAGCTTTTACGGGCCATCAAAATAGCATAAGCAAGTGAAAACGTGCTATGTTCAGCGGTGCCGAATCTTATATACCCTTCACCATGAATCGCATTTGTCGAATTCTTTTCCCGCTTTCTCTTTATAGGCAAACAAAGGCTAAAGGAAAATAATTGTTACGCTATTGGAGTTATATCAAGTTATGGTCTGATTCGGACTATAATGAATTAAATGTTGGAGAACATAGTATAAGTCATTGTGTAAAATGTCATCCAATCCGAAAAAGAATTGTTCTTTTAAGGGGCTCAAGAAGTAAAACCAGGAGATCGGTTTACATGGGAGCTATGTCAGGCTATAGACCTATTCAGACCATATTTGACACATATATTGAAGGTCATGGGAGAAGCCGTTGTACAAAATTTCAGTAATGGTAATTGCGCCCTCTAGAGGCTCAAGAAGACAAGATCCCATATCAGTTTATATGGCAGCTATATCAGGTTATCGACCAAATCGCATAAGAATGGTGCCCTCTAGTGGCTCAAGAAGTTAAGATGCAAGATAGGTTTATATGGCAACAAAATCAGGACATGGTCCGATATGGCCCATTTACAATCCCAACCGACCTACACTAATAGGAAATATTTGTGCAAAACTTCAAGCGGTTAGCTTTACTCCATCTAAAGTTATTGTGCTTTCGACAGACAGACAGATGGACAGACGGACGGACATGGCTAGATCGACATAAAATGTCATGACGATCAAGAATGTACATACTTTATGGGGTCTTAGGCGAATATTTCGAGGAGTTGCAAACGGAATTACGAAATTAGTATACCCCCATCCTATGGCGGAGGGTATAAAAATATTTTAGAAAGGTTTATTCTTCGTTCGCTAGTGGAGCTTTTATAACGTACCCTTTTTATACCCTCCACCATAGGATGGGGGTATACTAATTTCGTCATTCTGTTTGTAACACCTTGATCGTCATGTCATTTTAAGTCGATCTAGCCATGTCGAAAGCACGCTTACTTTCGAAGGAGTAAAGCTAGCCTTTGAAATTTTGCACAAATACTTTTTAATAGTGTAGGTCGGTTGGTATTGTAAGGGGGCCAAATCGGTCCATGTTTTGATATAGCTGCCATATAAACCGATCTTGGGTCTCGACTTCTTGAGTCTCTAGAGGGCACAATTCTTATCCGATTAAACTTTGCACGTGGTGTTTTGGTAGCACTTCCAACAACTACGCTAAGCTACCATATGAACCGGTCTTGGGTCTTGACTTCTTGAGCCGCTAGAGGGCGCAATTCTCATTTGTTATGATTTCTAATAACTGTGCTAAGTATGGCGTATATTGGTATAGAACCGGATATAGCTGCCATATAAACCGATCCGGGATCTTGACTTCTTGAACCTCTAGAGGGCGCAATTCTCATCCGATTTGGCTGAAATTTTGTACAACGGCTTCTCCGACCAATATGGTCGGAATCGATCAGTAGCTTGATACAGCTCCCATATAAACCTATCGTCCGATTTTGCTTCTTGATCCCCTACAAGGCGCAATACTTATGCGAATGAACTGAAATATTACACAATGACTTCTACAATGTTCAGCATTCATTTATGGTCCGAATCGGACTATAACTTGATATAGCTCCAATAGCATAACAGTTCTTATTCAATATTCCTTGTTTGTCTAAAAACAAGGAACTCGACAAATGCGATCTATGGTGGAGGGTATATAAGATTCGGCCCAGCCGAACTTAGCACGCTCTTACTTGTTTGCTTTGTTATAATCATAAATATCATCACTTTCATAGGTAATTTTTTTCATCTCTTTTTAAACAATGTACTGGTATATAACATTAAAAACTATTTAAACAATACAGTTTAATGCCTTTTTAAACTATTTAATTTATTTTTGCACCAAAATTGCGATATCACATTTTTGATTTTTGTCAATGGGTGCCACCACTGTGCAACTGATAATCCGAAGTCGCTACCAAAACAGCTACACGGGCGCATAACTCTTATTGATGTAAGTCGATTGAGATTGGAAATAGGCCGACAATTCGATTTTACCTTCTGATCACCTAATAGTATTAATATTTATCCAATTGGATGAATTTGCTATATAAAATACACTAATGCCCTCCAACAACCACACTAGATTATGTTCGGATAATTCCATAATTAAATATCGCTCCCATATCAACTGATCGCCCTATTGACTTCTTTGGTGCCTAGATGCTTAAATTTTTATTGGTTGTTTTCGCTCGATTTTAAAAGTGTTCCCGGGATCGGACTCGAGATTGTAAGATGGCTGGGAAAAATTCCTATTACATAGCAGCAATAGCAATATCACCTAAAATAATTTTCCTATTTGTTTTCTGAAGTTCAGATAAAGCCATTTCGTCGTGCAATGTTATCGTGTTCCAATGTGATTTGAAATGTATAGAGACCTCATAAAAATTTTGACTTCGTGCCATTTACTTCAACATTTTCTACAATTAATTTAGAATACGAAAGCACTGTCATAATTAGCGATTTTAACAATAACGTACATCAATAATTTTTGGTCGATGAAATGCAAACTATTGGTCTTTTCCCACTCATTTTGCGGCCACGTCTAACACATTATTAGATCTTGTTTTCAAAAACAGGCAATTAAAATATTTGTTATATGAACAACTTTCGGCTCCATTTCTTTCAAGACATTATTTGATCTTTAGTTCTTTTGAGATGTTTTTAATCATTCCAGTCCTACAGATGAAACACATACCTATGATGAATACTTTGAATACCGCCTGTCAACCATAAATTGGGATCAAATGTACTGCTATCAATCAGTTGATGCCAGATTGTCCTTCCTTTAGGATAATATATTGGATCTGTACAACGAACTGGTTCCATTAAGAACGAGATGAAAGACAACTAGCGAGCAACTCTAGTTCTCAAATGGTACACTAAAAGGTCTATGCAAGAACGTTATATAGCGTATGGTATATGGAAGCGATTCCGGGTACCAATTCATATGCAATATCGACAAATTCGGAATAAGGTGATGGAGGGAACAATGCAAGCTAAATATCATTATTTTGAAAAGTGATTTTAAGTCTCTGTCGATTCTGGTAGTATGTGGAAGGTGAAACACGAAATATTGTTGTAGGTAAAGAGCGAAATGTTATGGTGCATGACAATGTCGACAGCTTAACAGAACAGACAGAAGGTATGTTTGTATTCAACTGCTTGAGCTCAGAAGAGCTCCAAATAGAATAAAGTTTAGCTTCATTGGATTAGATGGCATAGATGACAAGTTCGTTATGACGATACTACCGACATTACAACGTAGACTTTTCCTTCTTGCTGGAAATATGCTAAAGTAATACCAATCCAAAAAAATGTGAAAGAATATAGACCCATAGCTATATTGTCTTTCCGATCGAAAGTGCTAGAGCGTCTTCTCCATTATGAAACTAATAACATTTTATCGAAAAACAATCTTTTGATTGATAGACCAACGGGTTTCCGTCCAAAACATGGGTGCATTAGTGCTATGCTTGATGTTATGAACGACATTTGCTCGAACAATCTTTTGATTGATAGACCAACGGGTTTCCGTCCAAAACATAGGTGCATTAGTGCTATGCTTGATGTTATGAACGACATTTGCTCGATTCTGGGTAAAGGTCATATGACATTCCTATAACATCTACACCTTCGTAGCATTTGACACTGTTAGTAATTCATTTTTGCTCCTTAAGCTAGAAAACATGTTTTAATTTTTCAGTCTCGCCCTTCGCATTATGACGTCCTACCCCCGGAATAGGCAAAAATTGGTGTACAATGAAGACTGTCTTTATGATTCTCTGCCTTTAGTGCGGGGAGTACCACAGGGATCTGTTTGGGGACCATTGTTGTACTGTTCCTATGTTAACGATTTACTCGGGCGATTACGTTCTTGTAGAGTACATATGTATGCTGATGTTGTGCAGCTCTACGCCAGCTGTGATTCATCCAAATCGGATTAATGCATAGAAAAAATTAACAGAGATCTCAAGGAAGAGCCCGAGCCAATTGTCTACGCATAAGCTTGCGGAAATCTTAATGTTTGATGATCCATAAACCTTCCCTGCATCAAGCTTAATAGTCCACCAATATTTGGCGAATCTAATATTGAAATAGAAGTATCAGCCAATAACCTTGATATTACATTAAATAAACATTTGACGTGGACGAATCATGTCAACATCTCCACCGTTAGAGTATATGGAATGATGGGGAATCTATGGCATTTGTATTTTTCACTCCTTTTCACATTCGAATGACACTTGCTCAAACCTACCTAATACCTACGCTTGTATATGGTTGCGAACTTTTTGCCAAAAGTGCCATGCCTCGAGGAGTAGATTAAATTTTGCATTCAACAATATCGCAAAATATGTTTTTGGGTGAAGAAAATTTCCCAGGAAAATAAATAAATAAAGAAAGCGTGGATCGCATTTGTCAAGTTCTTGCTCGATGACTCTTTATAGCCACTCAAACGATAATGGATTATAATTGCAATACTATAATCCTAAATAATCCGATTTACTTCTACACAAGATTGTCATTTGAATTAAAAAAAAAAATATTTTTCCTACAAAAAAATGTGGTCGTACAAATTGGTTACACTTCTTGTCAGCTAACCTGTAGATATACTTCTGGCTTACGTACAACAAATATCCCAGGTACAACCCGATTTGCTTATTGCAGGAAGAACTGTCAAAATCGTTGCATTCGTATGATATTTTTTTGTAAGGGCGATGGCTTCCTTAATTCATACGATAAATCTTGTGTTAGTGTGAGGGGCAGTAGAAGACGAACGACCAACTTAGTGAAGTAGCTATGTCGATATCCTGCATGGAATTTAATAACAGACTCTAGAGAAATTAACGGAAAGCTTAAACTAATATTTGAATCGAAACCTATCGTTCATCGTCATGGGCTAATGCTTAATATGATGTAAAGATTTTTGAATATTTTAAGTTTATGAGGCCCTGATGAGAAGAGCCTTCCAAACTTCATCGCGACGTTTTTAAATTCACACACACATCGTGGAATTGTGTTCTATCGACGATCATGTCTGTAATGCAAAATTTATGTGGCCGGAGGTATTTTTGCCAATCTGCTGAACAGATGTTTCGAAAATTACTTAAATAACTGGTGTTTGACTGGAGCAATAGTGACAATTCCAATACACTTTTAGTTCGCAATTATGACATTTTTTGTCGTTTAATGTAGTTAAAGTGGCATAAAGTAAAAAAAACTGTTTTTTAAGTATTTTAAAGTGTGGAAGCAGATCCCAGAAACAGTCTATTAAGCAACATTTTTATACCCACCACCGAAGGATGGGGGTATATTCATTTTGTGATTCCGTTTGCAACACATTGAAATATCCATTTCCGACCCTATAAAGTATATAAAAAATATATTCTTGATCAGCGTAAAAATCTAAGACGATCTAGACATGTCCGTCCGTCTGTCCGTCTGTCTGTTGAAATCACGCTACAGTCTTTAAAAATAGAGAAATTGAGCTGAAATTTTGCACAGATTCTTTTTTTTGTCCATAAGCAGGTTAAGTTCGACGATGGGCTATATAGGACTATATCTTGATATAGCCCCCACGTAGACCGATTCTCCGATTTAGGGTCTTAGGCCCATAAAACCCACATTTATTATCCAATTTTGTTGAAATTTGGGGCAGTGAGTTGTGTTAGGCCCTTCGACATCCTTCGTCAATTTGGCTCAGATCGGTCCAGATTTGGATATAGCTGCCATATAGACCGATCCTCCGATTTAAGGTCTAAGGCCCATAAAAGCCACATTTATTATCCAATTTCGCTAAAATTTGGGACAGTGAGTTGTGTTAGGCCCTTCGACTTCCTTCGTTAAATTGGCCCAGATCGGTTCAGATTTGGATATAGCTGCCATATAGACCGATCCTCCGGTTAAGGGTCTTAGGCCCATAAAAGCCACATTTATTATCCGATTTTGCTGAAATTTGGGACAGTGAGTTGTGTTAGGCCCTTCGACATCTTTCTTTAATTTGGCCCAGATCGGTTCAGATTTGGATATAGCTGCCATATAGATTGATTTCTTGATTTAAGGTTTTGGGCCCATAAATTGCTCATTTATTGTCCGATGTCGCCGAAATTTGGGACAGTGAGTTATGTTAAGCCCCTTCACATACTTCTGCAATATCGCACAGATCGGTCCAGATTTAGATATAGCTGACATATAGGCCGATTTTAGGTTTTGGGGCCATAAAAGACGCATTTATTGTCCGAAGTCGCTGAAATTTGAGACAGTGAGTTTAGTTAGGCCCTTCGATGTCCTTCTTCAATTATTTGGTCCACATCGGAACACATTTTGATATAACTGATATGGGACATATGGTATATGGTTCAGATCGGTTTATTCTTAGATGTAGCTACTGTACTTATTAGTGTTTGGTCCAAATCGGAACATATTTTGATATAAATGGGACATAAGGTATGAAATTTTCACCGAATTTTTATGAAATGTGGTTTACATATATACCCGAGTTGGTGGGTATCCAAAGTTCGGCCCGGCCGAACTTAACGCCCTTTTACTTTTTTCAAATTATTCTCAATAAAGGATTTTTTTTTTGGTTATTACAGTAGATATTGAAATTTATAAATCGATAAAAAAAATTTGGACTATGATGATTATTAATATAGAAATCATATCCAAATTGCATCCTACCCCATAATAATATTAAAAAAAAAATTAAATATATTATGTGGTTGTATAGTAACGTTAACATACACTCATAGAAATTTATTAGTAAAAAGAGCAAAAATGTTTGCTGAAACAGCTGAAAGTCTGCTGAAAATAGGACAGCAGTAATTTGTTCCTAAAACAGCAAACATTTCCTGTTGTATTAAAATTTTGTAATGTTAATGATAGCTCAAAAATTTCAAAAAAATTTCAAAATTTTTTAAAATAAAAAATATTTAAATTTTTACAAATCTTCTACAATTTGCTAATTTTTGATAGGGTTTAATAACAGCAGATAAAATAACAACTACTTTTTAATATATGCTCTTGAACAAAAAATTAGCGACGAAAATTGCCAAATTTGTTTACTAATATATAACAAATATTTGGAAGTTTAAAAAATTTTGAATGGATTTATTCAAAAGTTCAAAATTTTTAATTTAATATCAGCAGACAGTGTTTGCTGATATCACCAGACTTATTTTTCTGGAAGTAGAAGAACCAAACTTTTTAAAAATTGTTAATAGCCTTCAGTTCCACCATTGATATATTCATCATCCTACTTCATTATAACTCCACAATCAACCCATAGTTACATCCAAATGTGGCTGGTATGGATCATATTTGATTTAAGTGCCGGGATCTCTTGTACACGCCACAGTTAATGTGAAATAGGTCAAGAAGTCGGCTTTGTTGTGGGAGCTACCAGCAAAATTTATTTTGTATAAAAAAACAGGTGAGTTTAATTTATTCTAAACTATTAATAATGGGTTGCCAAAAAAGTAATTGCGGATTTTCATATAGTCGGCGTTGACAAATTTTTTCCCAGCTTGTGACTCTGTAATTGCATTCTTTCTTCTGTCAGTTATCAGCTGTTACTTTTAGCTGCTTTAGAAAAAAAGTGTAAAAAAGTATATTTGATTAAAGTTCATTCTAAGTTTTATTAAAAATGCATTTACTTTCTTTTAAAAAATTCGCAATTTCTTTTTGGGCAACCCAATATTATTCTAAATGTAATTTTTACTAAAAATAAATTTTTTTCTAAAAAAAGTGCACGCTAATTTTTAAAGACAATAACACTTCAGCGTAACATTCTTTGACAACAAATTTTTATCTAGGGCCGGACGCCCCCCGAAAATTTTTAAAGGCGAAATTTCATAAAATTTTTTTTAAAAATATTTTTTTTTTGAAATAATCATATCATACATTTTTTTCTTAAGATAAAATTTTAATAACATTTCTTCGTACTCACAAAACTTATTGAAGCCTTAAAATAGGAATATTGGACAATTAAATAAAGAAAATCTGTCAAATAAACTTATTTCAAATCTACTTTAAGTTTTGTGAATAATGAATTTTTTCTAATGAATAATTTCACTGAAGAATTCTCCAAAGCAAACTCCTGTCCAGTTTTGGGTCTACACAATTTAAATAAATCTTTATGTGCCTGCTCAATACCTATTACCTAAACTTTTTTAGTCTTTTTATTTTGCTTTTCTATTCTAAATAGAAACGAAAACAAACCCCACTGGCCTAATTTGGACAAAATTCCAGTAATTTTTTTTTTTATTTAAAGATAAAACTCCACAGGTATTATTTTCTAAAAACAACATTTTGGTGAAACTTTTTCTAAAGACTAATTTCAAAATGTCAAAAATTTTTTTTTAAAGATAATGTTTCAATGGTATATCGCTTAAAGACAAAATGTTGCTCAGCCCTGATACCCTCAAAGTATGTTTTCTAGAAGAAAGATTTCAATATATTTCAATAACATCGTTTGAAAATTTTTCCAACATTTTTTTAATGATAAATTTCAAAAAAAAATTTTAAAGGCGAAATTTCAATAATATTTTCTTTATAGACCGAATTTCATTGAAATTTTTTCAAACGATAAGATTCTTGAAATGATAATAATCAAAATATTTTTTAATGGCGTAACGTTCAAGGAATTTTTTTCAAAAATTTTTTCAACAAAAATTGTTCCGAAAGACGGACATTTAACAAAATTTTCCCAAGATATAATTCTATACGAATTTGCTCTTAGCTATAGTTGTCTTTGTCATTGTCTTTAAATAAAATATTTTGCTTGTTATTCTGAAAAATTTTAGTTATAAATATGGACATAGACTGGTGGCAGACTGCCACTTAAACCTAACCTAACCTTACCTTACCATCTGCACTCTCTTGGTGATACAGTTGAACTACAAGCTGTGTCCGAAAGACTCGCTCCTTGGCTTAGGGTGGTATACTCTGCTTGTATCAGCATGTCGCATATACCTGTCTGTTTGTAACACCTCGAAATATGCGTCTAAGACCCCATAAAGTATGGATATTCTTGATCGTCATGTCATTTTAAGTTGATCTAGCCATGTCCGTCCGTCTGTCCGTCCGTCCGTCTGTCCGTCTGTCCGTCCGTCCGTCTGTCCGTCCGTCTGTCCGTCCGTCTGTCCGTCCGTCTGTCCGTCCGTCTGTCCGTCCGTCTGTCCGTCCGTCTGTCCGTCCGTCTGTCCGTCCGTCTGTCCGTCCGTCTGTCCGTCCGTCCGTCTGTCCGTCCGTCCGTCCGTCCGTCCGTCCGTCCGTCCGTCTGTCTGTCTGTCTGTCTGTCCAAAGCACGCTAACTTCCGAAGGAGTAAAGCTAGCCGCTTGAATTTTTACACAAATACTTCTTATTAGTGTAGGTCAGTTGGTATTGTAAATGGGCCATATCGGTCCATGTTTTGATATAGCTGCCATATAAAACGATCTTGGGTCTTGACTTCTTGAGCCTCTAGAGAGCGCAATTCTTATCCGATTGGAATGAAATTTTGCACGCAGTATTTTGTAATGATATTCAACAACTGTGCCAAATAAGGTTCAAATCGGTTTATAAACTGATATAGCTGTCATATAAACCGATCTTGGGTCTTGACTTCTTGAGCCTCTAGAGTGCGCAATTCTTATCCGATTTGAATGAATGTTTGTACAACAGATCCTCTCATGACCATCAACATACGTGTTTATTATGGTCTGAATCGGTCTATAGCCCGATACAGCTCCCATATAAATCGATCTCTCTATTTTACGTCTTGAGCCCCCAAAGGGCGCAATTCTTATTCGAATTGGCTGACATTTTGCACAGGTCTCCAATATATAATTTAATTGTGGTCCAAACCGGACCATATATTGATATCGCTCTAATAGCAGAGCAAATCTTTTCTTATATCCTTTTTGCTTAAGAAGAGATGCCGGGAAAAGAACTCGACAAATGGGATCCATGGTGGAGGGTAGATAAGATTCGGCCCGGCCGAACTTAGCACGCTTTTACTTGTTTGTTTTTTTAATTTTTTAATCACTTTTTCAGCCGCGTGAACTCCGCGAACCGTTTTGAGGAGCTAATGCTTTAACTTACGAAATGAATACTGCAATAAAGCATGTGGATAAGTGGTATCCATTTGTTTTTTTCTCCTCTTCGATTTTAGGTTACAAAAAGAAGACAATTTATGAGTAATTACAACGTTTTGGTAAGTGTCCTTATTAATTTTTCCAAGTGAATTTACCGAAAAATTCACCAATGCAAACATCCGGGAAATATATGAGATTTAGTATTAAATGCAAGTTTACCGTTCAAAGTACAACGTGTCTATGAATATTCAGCTTCAGCCTTATACAGAAGCAGTAATGTTTTCTTACTGTTTTTATTAAATATTATTCTAAGTAACTGTTGTCCCTATTATTTTTTCCACCACTGTATATATATCGCCCTATGTGCACATATAGAGCCGTAGTTTTAAAAAATTTGAAACCATTTGCTAGCAATTAGACACACATTATTTTATAACCTATCTGTAAACCTCCAACTTCAGAATTATATACATGAAAAAAAGTTTTAATGTATCTTTTTCCTGGATCACTTTATATGTTAGGCGAGCTGCCCGGTAGCCGAGTTGGTAGCGTGTTCGGATTGCCAGACCAGGGGTTGTGGGTTCGATTTTCACCATATACCGTATTCTGTCGCGGCTTCACAATGGACTTAAAATTGTCTAAGAAAGACTGCTACTCTTTTCTAACCTAACCTAACCTAGGTCAGGTATTTCATCACCTCGTTCTAAATGTGTATGAATGAGTGCAATCTTTTTATACCCTCCACCATACGATGGGGGAATACTAATTTCGTCATTCCGTTTGTAACACCTCGAAATATCCATCTGAGACCCCATAAAGTATATATATTTTTGATCGTCATGACATTTTAAGTCGATATGGCCATGCCCGCCCGACTGTCGGTCTGTTGAAAGCACGCTAACTTTCGAAGAGGTAAAGCTAGGCGCTTGAAATTTGCACAAATTCTTCTAATTAAAGTAGGTCAGTTGGTATTGTAAATGGACCATATCGGTCTATGTTTTGATATAGCTGCCGATCTTAGGGCGCGATTCTCATCCGATTTGGCTGAAATTTAGCATAAAGTATTTTGGTATGACTTCCAATAACAGTGCTATGTATGGTTCAAATCGGTCTTTGACCTGATATAGCTGCTATATAATCCGATCTTGGATCTTGACTTCTTGAGCCACTAGAAGAAGTAATTCTCATCCGATTTGGCTGATACTTAGCATGAAGTATTTTGGAATGACTTCTAACAACTGTTCAAATCGGTTCATAACCTGATATAGCTGCCATATGAACCGATCTGCGATCTTGACTTCTTAGGCCTCTAGAGGGCGCAATTCTTATTTGATTTGGCTGAAATTTTGTTCAATTTTGTTCAAAATATTACCAATGACTTCTACTGTGGTCTTCAACATTCAATTCATTTATGGTCCATTATTCTTTGTTTGCCTAAAAAGAGACACCGTGCAAAGAACTCGATAAATGCGATCCATGGTAAGGGTGTATAAGATTCGGCCCGGCTGAACTTAGCACGCTCAAGTGCGTGCTAAAAGTCTTTGTAAACATGCATATATTGGGTTGCCCAAAAAGTAATTGCGGATTTTTCATATAGTCGGCGTTGACAAATTTTTTCACAGCTTGTGACTCTGTAATTGCATTCTTTCTTCTGTCAGTTATCAACTGTTACTTTTAGCTTGCTTTAGAAAAAAAGTGTAAAAAAGTATATTTGATTAAAGTTCATTCTAAGTTTCATTACAAATGCATTTATTTTCTTTTAAAAAATCCGCAATTACTTTTTGGGCAACCCAATACTATCGATGAGTGCAGTCCGATTAAAGTTTAAGCTAAATTATTAGGGGTCTCCTTTTCGAGACCGAACGGCGTGCCGCATAGTGACACGACTTGGTCGAGAAGTTTTAACTTTGGCAGCATACCTTAAGAATGTAGCCAGCATTAGTAGGGGGTTAACCACCGCTGAACATTTTCCTGATGTTCACGCTGGATTTGAACCCAGGGGTTGTCAAAGGCAAACATGCTAGACTCTGCGCCGCGGTGGCCTCCAACATGCATATAAGCAATTATCCTTATGCAACGGTTAACACTCAGTGCTTTGTAGTGTAGTGGAATTTCTGTGTGGTTTTTATTCAATACTTACTTACATACCAGGGACGTATGCAAAATTATTTAGTCTAAAACCAAAAATTTAATTAAATTTATTTTTAACCCAAATTTCAGTAAAATGTTTTTAATTACAAATTTTTATGAATATGTGTGAGTTTACAGACAAACTATGCATCACAAGACCGAATTGCAATGTTTTTTTTCAAATGATAAAATTTTTGAGATTATTGAATTTTCTTTGAGCCAAGCCGTTATTCTATATATAACAAATCTATAGAATTATTCATAAAGTTCTATAGAATTTTATATGCATTTTCTTTTAACTATAGTTTTTTAATTTTTAATAGAAATTTTATCTGTAAAACAAGTAAAAAGGCGCTAAGTTCGGCCAGGCCGAACTTTGGATACCCACCACTTCGGATATATATGTAAACCACGTTTCGTCAAAATCCGGTAAAAATGCATACCTCCATATTAAAATTGACGCCAAACAAACAAATGTAAACAAAATTAGGCGCACTTTTTTTCTAAAGCAAGCTAAAAGTAACAGCTGATAACTGACAGAAGAAAGAATGCAATTACAGAGTCACAAGCCGTTGAAAAAATTTGTCAACGCCAAAATTACTTTTTGGGCAACCCAAATATGTTCCGATATGGACCCGAAATATGTTCTGATATGGACCAAATACTTATAAGTACAAGTCATTGTTCAATTGTGTATAACAAAATATTGGTCTTTTAAGTAGCTGTATCTAAGAATAAACCGATCTGAACCATATACGACATGGATGTCGAAAAACCTAACATAATTCACTGTGTCAAATTTCAGTGAATACGGATTATAAATGCGCCTTTTATGGGGCCAAGACTTTAAATCGAGATATCGGTCTATATGGCAGCTATATCCAAATCCGGACCGATTTGGGCCAAGTTGCAGAAAAATGTAAAAGAGCCTATCATAACCCACTGTCCCAAATTTCGGCGAAATCGGATTATAAATGCGCTTTTTATAGCCCCAAAACTTTAAATCAAGAGACGATCCAGGCCACATAGAAGAAAGATGTTGAGTGGCCTAACACAACTCGCTGTCCCAAATTTCAGCGACATCGGACAATAAATGCGCCTTTTATGGTCCCAAAGCCTTAAATTGAGGGATCGGTCTATATGGCAGCTACATTGAAATATGGATCGATCTGAGCCAGATTGAAGAAGAATGTCGAAGGGCCTAACACAATTCACTGTCTTAAATTTCGGCAAAATCGGATAATAAATGTGGCTTTTATGGGCCTGAGAACCTAAATCGGGCCATTGGTCTGTATGGGGGCTACATCAAGATATAGTCCGATATAGCCCATCTTCGAACTTAACTTGCTTATGGACAAAAAAAGAATCTGTGCAAAATTTCAGTTCAATATCTCTATTTTTGAAGACTGTAGCGTGATTTCAACAGACAAAATGAATATACCCCCTTCCTTCGGAGAGGGGTGTAAAAACTATTATTTAAAAATTGTCTTTAAATAAAATATTTTTCTAGTTAGTCTGACAAACTTTAGTTAATAATAGACATGGTTTTCAAAGAATTACTAAAAATCTTTAATTATAAATTATTCTTTGACCGAAATCTGTTTATAGGCAAACAATGGATAATGAAAAAGAATTGCTATACTATTCATTGTGCAAAATTTCAGCCAAATCGGATAAGAATTGCGCCCTTAAGCGGCATATGGCCCCATAAATAAAATAGGGAGATCGGTTTATAAATGAAGTTCCGTTATCGATTTATATAGGAGCTATATCAGGTTATGAACCGATTTAAACACATTTTTTAAAAGTTAAAACAAAACGCTCCATACAAAATTTCAGTTAAATCGGATAATAATTGCGTCCTCTAGCGACTCAAGAAGTGAAGATCCGAAATCGGTTTATATGGGAGCTATATGAGGTTATAAAGCGATTCGAACAACACTAGGCACAGTTGTTGCACGTTAAAAAAAAATACCTGGTGAAAAATTTCAGCCAAATCGGATAAGAATTGCGCCCTCTAGAGGATCAAGAAGTCAAGATCCAGGATCGGTTTATATGGCAGATATATTTTGTTATAGACCAATTTTAATCAAAATTTCAGCCAAATCGGATAAGAATTGCGTTATCTAATAGCTAAAGAAGTCATATGACACCTTTATCAAAACATGGACCGATACAGCCCATTTACCTCTGCGCTACGGTGGCCTCCCGTATGATGGCATTCACTAAGTTACCTTTCCGGACATATTTTTATAAAACTACTATAAGTTATTCACCCAGTTCCTGTTGTTCATAGATTTTTTGTTAAAAATTCTTAAAATGCTGCAGATAGTCAAGATTTAATTCCTATATTTTATTTATTCGGTGGACAGACAACTTGTGAAAACAGTGGTGGAAAGCATATGATCAACTATGAACACTCTGTGCTCTACCGCGCGCCCTCTCTCTCTTTACATCTTTATTCGGGTTGACATTGCTATTCAAATGATTAATATCCCCCCAATAGTTGGCGCTGATTTTGTTGTAAGTGATGCTCGCTGTTGATTGCCTTGACATTGTCATCCCGTAGTCTATTTTTGAATTCAATTGAATTTCCATTTCTTTCAGTCTGCCACCTTCGGATATGACACTGAAAACCTGGGTTCGAATTTTGGCATAAATATGAGAAAAAAATTTTCAACAGTGGTCGTCCCTTCAATAATAATTGAAATAATTGTGAATAATTAACCCATGTAAGACTTCAGTACAAAAACCTAGTGCTTATCGGCACGCCACTTGCACTCAACTATAAAAAGGAGGCTTCTTATCGTTAAGCTACAATTTCAATCAAACCCGTCACTTACATATGCAATGTAACCTTCTCTCCAATAGCTTTGATTCTGTGTTCTTTTTTCTTTTAAGTACAATCTTTTCCTGTTAAGTACAATCTTGGAAATTCGTACTCTACTAATCAAATCTCTTGCTAGATTCCCACATTGCCATGATCGGTGAATTAGCCTATTTGCGGTGGTTTTATAAACAGAACCTCTTCCCACATGCTTGGTCTCAAAATTATCTATCATAAACTATTTGTCAAGTATCATACTGTTATGATCGGCCAATACGTCTGTTATGAGGGGTTTCTAGGTTTTGGCGGCCTCACAGATACTTGGACTCAATATTTACTATCAGATTCGTGTTATCCTCCAAAACCTTTAATTTGAGTCCCATATTGTCATGATACGTCAATATGTCTGTTTGTGCGTGTTATGGATGTGGGACATCCCCAGACACTTGGACCTAACAGTCAATATAAGTTTCGTGCTCTACTCCCAAATACTCAATTTTTAATACCATATTCTTATCCCATTCTCCAATACTTTCTTTTGATATCCATATTGTTCCGATCGGTCAAATTTTTGATTTTGGACGATGCTTTTGAGGTCGGGTACCTAATTTTTTTAATCTCCACCATAGATACATGGATCTAATAATGGATCTAATATATATTCTTGATCGTCATGACATTTTAAGTAGATCTAGCCATGTGCGTCCGACCGTTCGTCGGTCGAAAGCATGCTATCTTTCGAAAGAGCAAAGCTAGCCACTTGAAATTTTGCATAAATTAGTGGAGGTCAGTTGGGATTGTAAATGGGCCACATCGGTCCGTGTTTTGATATAGCTGCCATATAAACAGATTTCGAACCTTGACTTCTTGGAGCCACAAGGGGGCACAATTGTTATCCGATTTGGCTGAAATTTTGCATGATGTGTTTTGTTATAGCTTCCAAAAACATGCTAAATATGGTTCAAATCGGTCTCTAATCTGATAAAGCTGTCATATAAACCGATCTGGGATTTTGATTTCTTGTGCCCCTAGAGGGCGCAAGTATTATCCGCTTTGGCTGAAATTTTGTACAACGGCTTCTCCCATAATCTTCAGAACAGGTCTTATGGTCTGAATCGGTCTATAGCCTGATACAGCTCCCGTATAAACCGATCTCCCTATTTTACTCCTTGAGCCAGTAAAGGACGCTATTCTTATACGAATTGGCTGAAATTTTACACAATGACATCTACTTGGTCTCCAACATTCAAGCCGATTATGGACCATAACGTGACATAGCTCTAATATCATAGCAATTATTTTCTTTAATTAATTTTTATTGGC
Source organism: Stomoxys calcitrans (assembly GCF_963082655.1). Lineage (NCBI taxonomy): Eukaryota > Metazoa > Arthropoda > Insecta > Diptera > Muscidae > Stomoxys > Stomoxys calcitrans. The sequence goes on from NC_081553.1 coordinate 139,684,142, forward strand.
CTAAAATGAGAAGGTGTAGGGTGTATAGGATTCGGCCCGGCCGAACTAAGCACGCTTTTGCTTGTTAATATAAAATTCGTATTCTACTTCTCAATACCTTTCATTTGAGTCACATATTGTCCCGATCGGTCAACTATTATTTATGGGTCAATCTTTTGGGGTAAGGGGGAGGGTCCACTCCCTTGCGATATCAAAAAAAAATGTATAGACTATTGCTTTTCTCTTTCCGGTCCAATCTTCATAATCTGTGCAAATTTCGTAGAATGAAATGAAAGTAATTTCAAACCAATTGACTGACACATGCAATAACTGAAATCATAGAACTATTTTGGGAGCAAAATAAAGAGCGCAAAAGAAAATTTTCGGCAAAATATTGTAGCAGATTCGCCGAAACTATTACTATAAAACTAAGATATTCGCAAAGACAAGCACATTTTGAAAGATTTTAAAGCGATAGTGTATTGGCAAGCGGTCAAAATTTAGCTTTGACTTTTGTGATCAAATCTTGACGCCGATCGGTTCCAGTTCCAGCAACCAGTAGCGACCACAATTTTCAATAAAAATTTGTGAGTTGTCTTTACCTAATTTACAGTGACAGAAAAATTTTGGCAATTTTTCTATTTTGAAAAAAAAAGTGGGGTAGGCCCCCCCCCCAAAAAAAAAAAATAAATAAAATCCTGGCTACGTCCCTGTTACATACATCTAGTGTATGAGAGCTACAGACAATTTGTCATTCCAGATGTTCTTTGTTGTCATGTGATAAAGCTTGTGGTTGGGCTGCGTGAGACAAAAACAAAAAAAAAAGTTCGCCCAACCATCAAATATTTGCAATTGCATTACGCACTGACAGCTGGTGTAAATGCTGCCTGCAACTGCATCATATGCCTGTTATGATTGTCATCACTTAAAATGATTGTATGCTTAAACGATTTAAATATTCATTCAGCGCCTGCTTTTTGTTGTTGACGGGGAATGATATAATTGGCGAGTGGATCTGGCACAGGAGCATAGCTGGAGTGTGGCATTAATTAATTGAGTAAGAATTGTTAAGAAGTTGCTATACCTACCTACTATGGACAAAGCTTCGCTAATTGGTATCACCGTAATATAGATCGATCTTCCATTTTAACTTTTTGTGGCTGATGCGGCTTCCTTATTTAGCTGTGCCTTGGACTGAGGGTGGATAGGTAGATTTATACATTCTTCATTGACACTTCCATTACACTTTGTTGATACTTAGTTTAAATATTTTTTTTTCTAAATGTGAAGCTTTTGTAATTTATGACCAATTTCTAAACAAGATATTGTGACTATATGAAAGTAGTAGCTGAATCCAAAATGTTCCGCACACTCATGTACAACACTCGAAACTAAATTTCCTTAGATATGCAGGTATTCGTAGAAAACAGACGCGCACTTTACGTACCAAATACAGTTTATTATCACATGTCACCTCTTCACAGTTAGGTTAGGTTAGGTTACGTTGGAAAGAGGTTGCGGATATTAATCCGCCCGATGCCCCAATGTTCATACACCTAAGCCAGTAATCGGCTTGTTGTGCGCTCTAAATACTAAGAAGTAACCTCGAAAAAGAAAATCAAATTAGGAATTCCATGCTGCATACAAAATCCCTCATCGTATTCCATATCACGCCCCTTAGATGGCTTATGTCTGGTATTGTGACCCCACCTAAGTGCCAGTGTCTGTTAGCGGCGAGAGCCAGGCATTGACATAGGAATGCTCCAACGGGTCATCATCTTCCCCGCATGCCCTACACATGCTATCACTTGCCACATCGATTTTGCATAAGTGAGATCGTAGCCCTATTAGTATTGTTATGATACCGAAAGCTGTACTGACCTCGTGCTTACTTCCATTCATTCTTACTTCCATTCCATTCCTTCGTTTTCTCACAATCCGGGTAGTTTCCCTGTTCCACAGCGTAACATGTGTTTTCGGAGCCCACGCTCTTAACTCGGACTGCGTCGAACCAAAAGGCTTCGGGTTAACTTAGTTTGTTGACGGCAGTCATCTGTTCTGTCAAATCGTCGCTTTTTCATTCCCCCTTACTCCGCCATGCTCTGGCATCCAAACAATGCGGATCGTGCCATTCTCAGAGAAGGCGTTAATCTCCTTCTTTCCTTTACCGTCCTGGTTGTTATTGCTCTTATGGTCATTTTACTATCCGTACAGAGGTTCACACTCGACGTCCTCGCGTTAGCACCACACCATCTCACACATTTCGTGATCAACCGGATCTCCGCCATGGTATGAGCTGCTCCTCTTCTCTATCCATTGCCCCATCTCCTTAAGTGTCATAGCCGCAATGGCTGCCTCACACCCAGTCTGTGTGACTATGGCTCGGATATCTAGAGTAGCCACCGTTGCTCTAGTGGACGTGGTTCTCATCGCTCCGCCCATGCCATGACAACATGCTCTCTGAATCTGTTGTATTATCCTTATGTTGCACATTTTCTCCATCGCAGTCCACCAAAATACAGAGGCGTAAGTAAGTATCGGTCTAATTACGCTCCTGTAGAGCCAGTGTACTATACTCCGATTCAGGCCCCATTTCGAGGCTTCGGTCCGTTTACATCTGTGAGCTTTCTCGCTACGGTCCTGAATGTGACACTTCCAATTCAGTTTCCTGCTCAAGATCACTTCTAAATATTTGATCTTGTCTGATATAGAAATGTTTCTACTGAGGAAACGCGGTGCGTTAAATTGGTCCTCCTTCAATCCAGAACCTCATCAATTTTCCGAGCATATCGTCACAACTAAAAGCTCTTCCTTAATTCTATTAACAAAGGTAGCGGAGTTACCATTATTAAGTGTGATAACCTCAATCATTGGCCCCCCAGTAAATGGGCTTCTTGAGGGTCGGGTGATCGCCCACTTCCTGCTCATTAGGCTGCATTGATTTTCCTGTCACCACATCTTCCGAATCTTTATGAAGTCGGCAATGGTGTCATCGTCGGGTCCCTGTACTACCTGATTCAATTCAATATTATGATGTTTGCCTATCTTAGTCTTCCAAATCTTTTTAGTAAATAGGCTTGGTCTTTCCAGAGTACTTGAAAGCGCGGAGCTTAATTTTTTCTTCATTACAGTTTTAGCAGTGTTATGATCTTCGGGAGATCTGATTCACTATCCAGCTTCCGTAGAAGTGCTGGGAATGTTAATTCTATCCCTTCCAGCATCCTGCACTTTCTTTTGATTGCGCTGCCGGTGGCTTACATTTCTACACCCACCAGCACAAGATGGGGGTATACTAATCTAGTCATTCCGTTTACAATACCTCGAAATATTTGTCTAAGACTCCATAAAGTATATATATTCTTGATCGATTCGACGTTCTGAGTCGATCTAACCGTGTACGTCTGTGCGTCTGTCGAAATCACGATAGTGGTCGAACGCGTAAGGCTAGCCGTTTGAAATTAAGCATTCTTAATATTGAAGGTTGCAAATGGTCCATATCGGTTCAGATTTGGATATAGCTCCCCTATAAGCCGATCTCCCGATTTGACTTCTTGAGCCACTAAAGTCGCAATTTTGTCGGATTTGGTTAAAATTTTTTATGTGGTGTTCTTTTATGACTTCCAAAAACTGTGCCAAATACGGTCCAAATAGGTCTGTAACCTGATATAGCTCCCATATAAACCGATCTCCTGATTTGACTTCTTGAGCCCTTACAAGATGCAATTTTGGTCCGATTTGGCTGAAGTTTTGCATGTGGTGTTCTGCTATAACTTCCAACAACTGTGCAAAGTACGGTCCGAATCGGTCTATAACCTGAAATAGCTAGGATACAAATCCATCTCTCAAATTGACTTTTTGAGTCTGATTTGGCGAAATTTTGCATGCGGTATTCTGTTACGACTTCCAGCAACTGTGCTAAATACGGTCTAAATCAGTCTATAACCTGATATAGCTACCAAGTAAACCCGTATCTCGATCATCATTGTTCGGTTCCTGGAAGCTTAAATTTTTGCAGGTTTGGCAGAAGTTTGGTATGTAGACTGGACACATAGGACTACGAGCTCACTTATGTAAAATCGGTGCGGCAAGCATGTGTAAGGCATGCGGGGAAGATGATGAGACGTTGGAGTATTTCCTATGTCATAGCCCGGCTTTCGCGTCTAACAAATACCGGCACTTAGGTGGAGACACAATATGTCTGGTATTATGAACCGACTTAGGGGAGTGGTATTGAAAACAATTAAGGATTTTGTAAGTAGCACGGAACTCCTAACTTAAAATTTTTTTTAAGAGGTTAATTTATAGTTCTTAGAGCGCACAACAAGCCGATTACTGGCTTAGGTGTATGTCCATAGTGGCATGGGGCGGATTAATATCTGCACCCTCTTTTCAACCTATCCTTGGCATGTAGAATAAAATGATGTCATTCAACTTAATTTTTTTGTATACATTTTTAGTAAAATCCTTGGTGGTTCTGTTGTTTTTTGTTTTGTTTTTGTATAAGGTAGTACCTATTCTAAGATATGGATATTTTTTTTTGAGGAGCGAAACGAAAACACATCCGCTCCACTCGGTTACTGAGAATGTTTGAAACAGTTATGAAATTTTTGAGCGTAGTTTTTAACTTTTCAAAATTGCTGCTGCTACTGCAAACAGTTTTGCTGTTTTTACCAACAATTTTCTCGGAGTATCCCATACTAAGGTAGGGACGAATTTGGATACGATTTCTATATTATATGTTATGAAAGCAAAACTTTTTAATAGATTTTTAAATTTCATTATCTATTCTAACATTGTGTTAACCAAAAAAAATTATTTGGATTTATTTGAAAGTTTGTAATGGGATCTATTATCATTGAGTTTAAATGGAATTTGAATTTAATGTAACGTTTCTTAGTGGAATGTTCTAAACAAATTTGAGTTGGCAAATTTTTTACGCTATACATATGAATATTTCGTTTTATTAAAAAGGGAATTACAATTGAATTGAGACAACTATCATGCAAAGATATGGAAAATATCATAGACTCTCCTATTTAATAATGTTAAAAGGCTCTATAAAATGCATGTTGATGGGTGTTCGTCATTCGAAATATTCAATCGCTGCCTATGGTTTGCAGGTCTGTATTAAATGTTATTTATTCTTACATTCTTGCAATTCATTGTTGCTTCTTGCGCAAATATTTAAAAAATTGGTATACGCTTCAATAAAAAATGCGAGAATGCGGTCTCATACCCACTGCGGTTTATTTACAATAGTTAATGTTGAATGAATTTATTGCAATATTTGAAGGTTAAACAGAATTAAATAAGTTTCAATACGTTTCAACTTTTCAATGTGCATTAATTTAGCCAATGCCACATTAAGAATTTGCATTCATGCAAGTGGGCATCGCCACAAATTAAGTGGTTTACATGCTAATATAAATTTCATGATAAACATTCGCTTTAAGCCTCATGTTGAAGCATTTTAAGGAAGTAAATCTGATATCAATTTATACTATTTCAACCTTTGTATTTGTTTATGTATTTATTGATATTTTTGTAATACCACACACATAGAATCTCATAGAATGGTAGTGTGCAGGTTGATGTTTGACACTAATGCTATGAAGAACTGCATTTTTATACCCTCCTCCATAAAATAGGCGCATACTTATTTAATCATTCCGTTTGTGACACCTCGAGATATTAGTGTAAGACCCCATAAAGTACATATATTCTTGATCGTCATGACATTTTAAGTCGAACTAACCATGTCCGTTCGTCTGTCCGTCTGTGAAAAGCACGCTAACATTCGATGGAGTAAAGTTGGCGCTTGAAATTTTGTAGGTCAGTTGGGATTGCCAAATAGATCCTTTTTTTAAAACAGCTGCCATATAAATCGATCTCCCGTTTGGACTTCTTAAGCTTTTAAAGGGCGCAATTCTTATTCGATTAGGCTGAAATTTTGTCGTTGCGTTTCGCTATGACTTCCAAAATCTGTGCGAAGCATGGTTCAAATTGGTTTATAACCTGATATAGCTGCCATATAAACCGATGTCCCGTTTTGACTTCTTGAGCCTCTAGAAAGCGTATTTGCCGCCCGATGTGATTGAAATTTTGCACAGTGACTTTTTCTATGACTCTTAGCATACTTGCCAAATATGGTCTGAATCCGTTCATAACCTAACATAGCTCCCATATAAACCGTTCTCCCGATTTTACTTCTTTAGAGGGTGTAATTCTGAACCGATATGGCTAAAATTTTGCACAGTAACTGTCTCTATAACTTCTAACATACGTGCTAAATATGGTCCGAATAGGTTCATAAACTGATGTAGCTACTATTCAAATCGTCTAAAGGGCGCAATTCTAGTCCGATTTGGCTGAAATTTTGCACGATGACTTCTGCTATAACCTTCAACATACATGCCGGTTTACAACCAATACCAGTTCTTATCCTTCGTTTGCCTATAAGGAGATACCGAGCAAAGAACTTAACAAATGTGATTCAGGGTGTAGGGTTCATATAAGATTCGGCCCGGCTGTACTTAGCACTAATTTACTTGTTGATATTTAGCTATTTTTTCTAAGATAGATGAGATTCATTCCTCGGTTTGAGCGAGTTAATGTCAAACGACTCTAGAGTTAGGTAGGCTATTTCTTTTAAATAATGGTATGCCGCTGTGAAACATGTTTTATTTTTAGCAGATAGAGAGATAGAGAGAGAGAGAGAGAAGTCAGTATAGCTTTCGGCACTTAGGTGGGGACACACTGCCAGAACCAATGAACCAATTTAGGGGTGTGGTATGGAAAACTATTAAGGATTTTGTAAGTAGCATGGAATTCTTAACTTAAATTTCTTTTTCTAGAGCGCACAACAAGCCAATTACTGGCTTAGGTGGATGTCCATAGTGGCATGGGATGGATTAATATCCACACCCTCTTTCCAGCCTAACCTAACCTTGCAGATTGTTTGCAATATTATAAATACTTTCAAGGGGCCTTCTGTCGCAAATTTATCCAGCAATGACATTGAATTTTAAGTCGCGTAAAGACATTGCCTCTTGCTATTAGCCCCATTGTAGATTAAACTGAAATAATTTTTAGACCCTCCACAATAAAATGGGGAATACTAACACAGTCATTACGTTTGTAACTCATCGAAATAATAATCTCAGATGCAACAAAGTATATATATTTTCGATCGTCTTGGCATTTTAAGTTTATTAAGCCATGTCCATCTGTCTGTTTGTCCGTCGAAAGCACGCCAACGTTCGAAGCAGTAAAGCTAGGTGCTTCAAATTTTACACAGATACTTCTTATTGGTAAAGGTCGGTTGGTATTGTAAATGGATCAAATGGGTTCATGTTATGATATAGCAGCCATATAAACCGATTTCCAAATTGACTTCTTGAGCCTCTAGATGGCGCAATTATTATTCGATTTGGCTGAAGAGACGTGCCAAGTATGATCAGAATCGGTCTAAAACCTGATTAAACATTGATATAAGCCGATCTCCCGATTGCACTTCTTGAGCTTCAAAAGGAATTTGGCTTAACTTTTGCACAACAACTTCAACCTACGGGACTGATATGGTTTGAATCGATCCATAATCTGATATAGCTGCCTTATAGACCGATCTCCTACAATTATTACTTAATTTGACTGAAATTTTGGAGGTGATATTTTTCTATGACTTGTACGGCATGACGGTCCATATCGGTAAATAACTTAATAAAGCTCATAGGTTAGGTGAGGTTGAAAAGTGGGTGCAGATATTAATCCGCCCCATGCCGCTATGGACATACACGGCTTGTTGTGAGCTCTAAAAACTATAAAGTTAGACTAAAAACTATAAAGTTAAAGAAAATTTTAAGTTAAGAATTCCGTGTTCCTTACAAAATCCTTAATTGTTTTCAATGCCACTCCCCTGAGTTGGTTCATGTCTGATATTGTGTCTCCACCTAAGTACCGGTATCTATTGGATGCGAAAGCCGGGCAATGATAAAGGAAATGCTCCAACGTCTCACCATCTTCCCCGCATGCCCTACACATGCTATCACTTGCCGGACTGATTTTAGATAAGTGAGCTCGTAGTCCTATGTGTCCCGTTATGATACCAATAGCTATACTGACCTCCTTCTTGCTTCCCTTTAGTATTAGCCTCGTCTTCTCACGATCTGGATCCCCCCATAGGATTTTCGCCGTTTTACCGACCATTTCGCTGTTCCACAATGTTGCATGCGCATTCGTCGCCCACTCCCTTAACTTGGACTGCGTCGACCCGAAAGGCTTCGGGTTAAACAAGTTTATTGACGGCAGTCCTCTGGCCTTCACCGCCCAATCGTCTGCCCTTTCATTTCCCCTTACTCCGCTATGGCCCGGCAACCAAACGATCACGCATTCCGTGATCGCACGGATCTTTGCCTGCAGGATCGTATTATGGTCAGGCAGTCTAAAACAGATGACAGGCCCTGGGTTTTCAATGTAAATCCCCAGGCCCACTCTGTCCTCTAGCTTTGATCCATCCGTGTACCATGATCTTCCAGATGGCAATACTAGGGTTGCGTCAATCCAAGACTGTGCCGATGGCAGCAGTGCCTCGCACTCGACTTCAAGGTTCATCTCAGGTATCCGATTGGAAACCTCTCCCCTTCCTTTCAGGTTTCCTATCGTCGCCACGATTATACCGCGATGATATGTGCTGCTCCCATCCTCAATCCATTCTCCCATCGCCTTAAGTCTCATAGCCGTAGTGGTGACTCACACTTAATCTGTATGTCAATGGGTCGGATATCTAGAATAGTCTCCAGTGCCCTAATGGGTGTGGTCCTCATCGCTCCGCCTATGCCAAGACAACATGTTCTCTGAACCTGTTGTATGGTCCTTATATTGCACTTTTTCTCCATAGCATTATACCAAACTACTGAGGCGTAAGTAAGTATTGGTCTAATCACGCTCCTGTAGAGCCAGTGGACTATTCTAGGATTCAGGCCCCATTTCGAGCCTACGGCCCGTCTACATAGTGCCCAACATCTGTGAGCCTTCTCAGTACGCTCCTGAATGTGACACTTCCAATTCAGTTTCCAGTCCAAGATCACACCTAAGTATTTGACCTTGTCAGATATCGAAATCGTCTTATTGAGGAAACGTGATGCGTTAAATTCGCAAAGAACTTGATAAATGCGATCCGTGGTGGAGGGTATATAAGATTCGGCCCGGCCGAACCTACCACGCTTTTACTTGTTTTATTATAAGAATAAATAAAATATATTCAAATATGGTCCGATTTGGACCAAATTCGACACGGAGATTGAGTGGTCTAATAAGTACAAGTCATTGTTCAATTTTGTAGAAGAAAATATTGGTCTTTTTGGTAGCCACATCCAAATGTAGACCGATCTGAATTATATACGACACGGATGTCGTATATGGACCAATCTGAGCCAAATTTAATAAGAATGTTGAAGGGCCTAACACAACTTACTGTCCGATATTTCGGCGAAATCGGACAATAAATAAACTTTATAAATCTGGACTTGGTGTCTGATATTTGGCATAATCTAATGAGAAAATTTGTCTCTTAAATCTATCACCACTTTCCTAAGTTCTATTTTTTTATACCCTCCACCATAAGATGGGGGGTATACTAATTTCGTCATTCTGTTTGTAACTACTCGAAATATTCGTCTGAGACCCCATTAAGTATATATATTCTTGATCGTCGTGAAATTTTATGTCGATCTAGCCATGTCCGTCCGTCCGTCCGTCCGTCTGTCTGTCGAAAGCACGCTAACTTCCGAAGGAGTAAAGCTAGCCGCTTGAAATTTTGCACAAATACTTCTTATTAGTGTAGGTCGGTTGGTATTGTAAATGGGCCATATCGGTCCATGTTTTGATATAGCTGCCATATAAACCGATCTTGGGTCTTGACTTCTTGAACCTCTAGAGTGCGCAATTCTTATCCGATTGGCACGAAATTTTGCACGACGTGTTTTGTTATGACATCCAACAACTGTGCCAAGTATGGTTCAAATCGGTTCATAATCTGATATAGCTGCCATATAAACCGATCTTGGGTCTTGACTTCTTGAGCCTCTAGAGTGCCCAATTCTTATCCGATTTGAATGAATTTTGGCACGACGTGTTTTGTTATGATATCCAACAACTGTGCTAAATATGGTTCAAATCGGTCCATAATCTGATATAGCTGCCATATAAACCGATCTTGGGTCTTGAATTCTTGAGCCTCTAGAGTGCGCAATTCTTATCCGATTGGAATGAAATTTTGCACGACGTGTTTTGTTATTATATCCAACAACTGTGCCAAGTATGGTTGAAATCGGTCCATAACCTGATATAGCTGCCATATAAACCGATCTTGGGTCTTGATTTCTTAAGCCTCTAGAGTGCGCAATTCTTATCCGATTGGAATGAAATTTTGCACGACGTGTTTTGTTATGATATTCAACAACTGTGCCAAGTATGGTCCTAATCGGTCCATAACCTGATATAGCTGCCATATAAACCGATCTTGGGTCTTGACTTCTTAAGCCTCTAAAGTGCGCAATTCTTATCAGATTGGAATGAAATTTTGCACGACATGTTTTTTTTATGATATCCAACAAGTGTACCAAAAATGGTTCAAATCGGCTCATAAACTGATATAGCTGTCATATAAACAGATTTGGGGACTTGACTTCTTGAGCTTCTAGAGGACGCAATTCCTACCTGATTTGGCTGAAATTTTGCATGACGTTTTTTATTTTTTCTTTCAACCACTGTGTCAAATAAGGTTTAAATCGGTTCATAACCTGATATAGCTGCCATGTAAACCGATCTGGGATCTTGACTTCTTGAGCCTCTAGAAGTCGCAATTATTATCCGATTTGCCTGAAATTTTGTACGATGGATCCTCTCTTGACCATCAACATACGTGTTGATTATGGTCTAAATCTGTTTATAGCCCGATACAGCTCCCATATAAATCGATCTCTCTATTTTACTTCTTGAGCCCCCAATGGGCGCAATTCTTACTCGAATTGGCTGACATTCTACACAGGTCTCCAACATATAATTTAATAGTGGTCTAAACCGGATCATATCTTTATATCGCTCTAATAGCAGAGCAAATCTTTTCTTATATCACTTTTTGCTTAAGAAGAGATGTCGGGTAAAGAACTCGACAACTGCGCTCCATGGTGGAGGGTATATAAGATTCGGCCCGGCCGAACTTAGCACGCTTTTACTTGTTTTTTATTAATTTGATCATAAAATGAATTATAAACTTTTTATTCGTATAAAAAAATTAAATGCCGAATTATATATGCCATCCAAAATGTTCATACTTAGCCTAATATTTTATTCAAAAATATAGTTTGAATAAAAACAAGTAAAAAGGCATTAAGTTCGGCTCGGCCGATACCCACCTCCTCGGGTATATATGTAAGCCCCCATTTCGTCACAATCAGGTAAATATTGGATATTTTATGCAGCCAAATTCAGCACGGACATTGAGTGATCTAATAACTATAGGTCACTGTTCAATTTTGTAGAACAAAATATTGGTCTTTTTGCCAGCTATATCCAAATATAAACCGATCTGAACCATACAGGACACGGATGTCGAAAAGCCTAACTTAAGTTAATTCGTCAAATTTCAACGAAATCGGATAATAAATAAACTTTTTATAGGACCAAGACTTTAAATCGAGAGTTCTTTCTATATGGCACCTATAGCCAAATCTGGACCGATGTGGACCAAATTAAACAAGGATATAATAAGCATCCTATTTTATTATAACTCCACTACTATACATGTAGTTATATCTTAATGGAGGCTGGTCTCGATCATATTGGGTTGCCCAAAAAGTAATTGCGGATTTTTTAAAAGAAAGTACATACATTTTTAATAAAACTTAGAATGAACTTTAATCAAATATACTTTTTTTTACCCTTTTTTCTAAAGCAAGCAAAAAGTAGCAGCTGATAACTGACAGAAGAAAGAATGCAATTACAGAGTCACAAGCTGTGAAAAAATTTGTCAACGCCGACTATATGAAAAATCCGCAATTACTTTTTTGGGCAACCCAAAATTTTAATCAGGTCCCGAGAACTCATGTACAAGTAACATTTTCAGAAAATTAAACTGCTTTTAAGAGATGGTGACAGCTACATTTTTAAGTCTGATTTGACCCATATTTGGGGCGGATGGGAGGCTTAAAACAACTTACTATTTAAAATTTCAGCGAAATCGGATAAAAACAGCTTTTATGGGGTTCAGTCCCTTTATCGACAGATTGGTCTATATGGCAGCTATATCTTAATATAGTCCAAACTGAACCAAATTAAGGTCGGATATCGGGAGGCTCAAAACAACTCTATGTTTCAAATTTCAGCGAAATCGGGTAATAAACAAAGCTTTTATGGGCTTCGGACCCTTTATCGGCATATTGGTCTAGATGGTAGCTATATCTAAATATGGTTCGATTTGAACCATATTTAGATTGGATGTCAAAGGGCTTAAAAACTTCACTGTTTCGAATTTCAGCGAAATCGTGTAATAAATAAATATTTTATGGGCTTCAGACCCCTTATCGGCAGATCGGTCAATATGACAGCTATATCTAAATATAGTTCGATCCTATGTTGGGTGGCCTAAAACTACTCATTGTTTCAAATTTCAACGAAATCGGATTCGAACCTGGGTACACGAAGCAGCATCAAGAACTGTTGCCGTTGTCTATCGTTCAAAGCCATTAATACAACTCCCAAAAGATATTCGTAAAGACAACCACATTTTGCTTGAAAGATTAAATTCGGCCTATGAATAGTGTGTTGGCAATCAGTGCAAAATTCAGCTCTGACTTTAGACTAAATGTCACCGCAGCAACCAATAGTGACCATAATTTTCAAAAAAATTTAGGTATATTTACCAATTTCACAGTAACAGAAGAATTTTGATAATTTTCGATTTTGAAAAAATGTGGGATGGGCCCCCAAAATAAAATCATGGCTACGTCCCTGATGGTAGCTATATCTAAATATAGGTCAATCTGAACCATATTAGAACCATATTATTGAACTTAAAATAACTCACTGTTTCAAATTTAAGCAAAATCGGGTAATAAATGAAGATTTTATAGGCATCAGACCCTTTATCGGCAGATCGGCCTATATGGCAGCTATATCTAAATATAGTCCGATCTGAACCATATTTGGGTCAGATGTCGGGATGCTTTAAACTACGCACTGTTTCAAATTTCAGTAAAATCGGATAAAAAATTAATCATTTATGGGCATTAGACCCATTATCGGCAGATCGGTCTATATAGCAGCTATATTCAAATATGGTCCGATTTGGACCGTTCAAGAACTTAACCAGCGTGCATGAAAATGACGTATCTGTGCCAAATTTCAGCCCAATATCTAAATTTTTGAAGGCTGTAGAGTGATAACAACAGGCGGACGGACAAACAGACAGATAGAGCGACAGATGGACAGACACTCGGACATCGTTAAATCGTCTTAGAATTTTACGACGATCCGAAATATATATACTTTGTAGGGTTGGAAATTGATATTTCGATGTGTTGCAAACGGAATGACTAAATGAATATACCCCTTATCCTACGGTGGTGGGTATAATAAATACGAAGTTTTAAATTAGACCATTTACGACTACTTATAGTTACACTAGACCGTATTTGTCATGGCTATTAGAAGTCATGGAAAAATACCACCTCCAAAATTTCAGGTAAATCGAGTACAAATTGCGCTCTCCAGCTGGAAGAGATGCCTTTATCAGTGATTCGCAGATACCAAGTGATGAGGTAATGGCATTTATGAAGTCCGATTGGTGCCAGATGAAATCGCTATCTAGGGAACCAGTCAAAGCTATAAATAACAAGATATGGTCCGGTTTAGACCACAATTAAATTATACGTTGGAGGTCTGTGTAAAATGTCAGCCAATTCGAATAAGAATTGCGCCCTTTGTGGGCTCAAGAAGTAAAATAGAGAGATCGATTTATATGGGAGCTGTATCGGCCTATAGACCGATTCAGACCATAATAAACACGTATGTTAATGATCATGAGAGAATCCGTCGTACAAAATTTCAGGCAAATCGGATAATAATTGCGACCTCTAGAGGCTCAAGAAGTCAAGACACCAGATCGGTTTATACGGCAGCTATATCAGGTTATGGACCGATTTGAACCATACTTGACACAGTTGTTGGATATCATAACAAAACACTTCGTGCAAAAATGCATCCAAATCGGATAAGAATTGCGCACTCTAGAGGCTGAAGAAGTCAAGACCCAAGATCGGTTTATATGACAGCTATATCAGGCTATAGACCGATTTGAACCATACTTGACACAGTTATTGCATATCATAACAAAACACGTCGTGCAAAATTTCATTCCAATCGGATAAGAATTGCGTATTCTAGAGGCTCAAGAAGTCAAGACCCAAGATCGGTTTATATGGCAGCTATATCAAAACATGGACCGATATGGCCCATTTACAATACCAACCGACCTACACTGAAATGAAGTATTTGTGCAAAATTTCAAGCGGCTAGCTTTACTCCTTCGGAAGTTGGCGTGCTTTCGACAGACAGACGGACGGAGGGACAGACGGACGGACATGGCTAGATCGACATAAAATTTCACGACGATCAAGAATATATATACTTTATGGGGTCTCAGACGAATATTTCGAGTAGTTACAATCTTATGGTGGAGGGTATAAAAATATTGTATATTTTCCATAAACGAAAAATTTGTTTACCTCAAAATTTTTATTCTAAAATTAATAAATAATAACAAGTAAAAGCGTGCTAAGTTCGGCCGGGCCGAATCTTATATACCCTCCACCATGGAGCGCATTTGTCAGTTCTTTTCCCGGCATCTCCTCTTAGGCAAAAAATGATATAAGAAAAGATTTGCTCTGGTATTAGAGCGATATCAAGATATGATCCGGTTTAGACCACAATTAAATTATATGTTGGGGCCTCAAAAAGTAAAATATATGGGAGCTGTATCGGGCCAAGGCCGATTCTGACCCTAATAAACACGTATGTTGATGGTCATGAGAGGATCCGTTGTACAAAATTTCAGGCAAATCGGATAAGAATTGCGCTCTCTAGAGGCCCAAGAAATCAAGACCCAAGATCGGTTTTTATGCAGCTATATCAGGTTATAGACCGATGTGAACCATACTTGGCACAGTTATTGGATATCATAGCAAAACACGTCGTGCAAAATTTCATTCCAATCGGATAAGAATTGCGCACTCTAGAGGCTCAAGAAGTCAAGACTCAAGATCGGTTTATATGGCAGCTATATCAGGTTATGAATCGATATGAACCATACTTATCACAGTTGTTGGAAGTGATACTAAAACACTATGTGCAAAATTTCAGTAAAATCGGATAAGAATTGCGCACTCTAGAGGCTCAAGAAGTCAAGACCCAAGATCGGTTTATATGGCAGCTATATCAGGTTATGGACCGATGTGAACCATACTTGGCGCAGTTATTCGATATCATAGCAAAACACGTCGTGCAAAATTTCATCCCAATCGGATAAGAATTGCGCACTATAGAGGCTCAAGAAGTCAAGACCCAAGATCGGTTTATATGGCAGCTATATCAGGTTATGGACCGATGTGAACCATACTTGGCACAGTTGTTGGATATCATAGCAAAACACGTCGTGCAAAATTTCATCCCAATCGGATAAGAATTGCACACTCTAGAGGCTCAAGAAGTCAAGACCCAAGATCGGTTTATATGGCAGCTATATCAGGTTATGGACCGATGTAAACCATACTTGGCACAGTTATTGGATATCATAGCAAAACACGTCGTGCAAAATTTCATTCCAATCGGATAAGAATTGCACACTCTAGAGGCTCAAGAAGTCAAGACCCAAGATCGGTTTATATGGCAGCTATATCAGGTTATGGACCGATGTGAACCATACTAGGCACAGTTATTGGATATCATAGCAAAACACGTCGTGCAAAATTTCATCCCAATCGGATAAGAATTGCGCACTCTAGAGGCTCAAGAAGTCAAGACCCAAGATCGGTTTATGTCAAAACATGGACCGATATGGCCCATTTACAATACCAACCGACCTACACTAATAAGAAGTATTTGTGTAAAGCGGCTAGCTTTACTCCTTCGGAAGTTAGCGTGCTTTCGACAGACAGACGGACGGACGGACGGACGGACGGACGGACGGACAGACGGACGGACATGGCTAGATCGACATAAAATGTCGCGACGATCAAGAATATATATACTTTATGGGGTCTCAGACGAATATTTCGAGTAGTTACAATCTTATGGTGGAGGGTATAAAAATATTGTATATTTTCCATAAACGAAAAATTTGTTTACCTCAAAATTTTTATTCTAAAATTAATAAATAATAACAAGTAAAAGCGTGCTAAGTTCGGCCGGGCCGAATCTTATATACCCTCCACCATGGAGCGCATTTGTCAGTTCTTTTCCCGGCATCTCCTCTTAGGCAAAAAATGATATAAGAAAAGATTTGCTCTGCTATTAGAGCGATATCAAGATATGATCCGGTTTAGACCACAATTAAATTATATGTTGGGGCCTCAAAAAGTAAAATATATGGGAGCTGTATCGGGCCAAGACCGATTCTGACCCTAATAAACACGTATGTTGATGGTCATGAGAGGATCCGTTGTACAAAATTTCAGGCAAATCGGATAAGAATTGCGCTCTCTAGAGGCCCAAGAAGTCAAGACCCAACCACGGTTTTTATGGCAGCTATATCAGGTTATAGACCGATGTGAACCATACTTGGCACAGTTATTGGATATCATAGCAAAACACGTCGTGCAAAATTTCATCCCAATCGGATAAGAATTGCGCACTCTAGAGGCTCAAGAAGTCAAGACTCAAGATCGGTTTATATGGCAGCTATATCAGGTTATGAACCGATATGAACCATACTTAGCACAGTTGTTGGAAGTGATACTAAAACACTATGTGCAAAATTTCAGTAAAATCGGATAAGAATTGCGCACTCTAGAGGCTCAAGAAGTCAAGACCCAAGATCGGTTTATATGGCAGCTATATCAGGTTATGGACCGATGTGAACCATACTTGGCGCAGTTATTCGATATCATAGCAAAACACGTCGTGCAAAATTTCATCCCAATCGGATAAGAATTGCGCACTATAGAGGCTCAAGAAGTCAAGACCCAAGATCGGTTTATATGGCAGCTATATCAGGTTATAGACCGATGTGAACCATACTTGACACAGTTGTTGGATATCATAGCAAAACACGTTGTGCAAAATTTCATCCCAATCGGATAAGAATTGCACACTCTAGAGGCTCAAGAAGTCAAGACCCAAGATCGGTTTATATGGCAGCTATATCAGGTTATGGACCGATGTAAACCATACTTGGCACAGTTATTGGATATCATAGCAAAACACGTCGTGCAAAATTTCATTCCAATCGGATAAGAATTGCACACTCTAGAGGCTCAAGAAGTCAAGACCCAAGATCGGTTTATATGGCAGCTATATCAGGTTATGGACCGATGTGAACCATACTAGGCACAGTTATTGGATATCATAGCAAAACACGTCGTGCAAAATTTCATCCCAATCGGATAAGAATTGCGCACTCTAGAGGCTCAAGAAGTCAAGACCCAAGATCGGTTTATGTCAAAACATGGACCGATATGGCCCATTTACAATACCAACCGACCTACACTAATAAGAAGTATTTGTGTAAAGCGGCTAGCTTTACTCCTTCGGAAGTTAGCGTGCTTTCGACAGACAGACGGACGGACGGACGGACGGACGGACGGACGGACAGACGGACGGACATGGCTAGATCGACATAAAATGTCGCGACGATCAAGAATATATATACTTTATGGGGTCTCAGACGAATATTTCGAGTAGTTACAAACAGAATGACGAAATTAGTATACCCCCCATCCTATGGTGGAGGGTATAACAACACATTGTTTGCCTCACTTTAAAGAATATGGTTGTTTTGTATTTGTAATAGAAACAGAGAACACTGTTGTATGAATTATTTCAGGACCGAATAAATGTAGAGCAAAACGTGTCATAAAACAATTTCACTTAACATATTCATCATCATGTGGGAAAGGATATAAAAATTTAAAAAAACAAGTAGCAGGACTTCTTATATTTGGCCACATATTTTAAAGGTTTGCTCAGTGCACGAATATGCAGCAAAGCAAAACCCAACAACTTGCAACATTGACGTGTGAAAAGGGGGCATTCTGGGTAACGAAAGTCAAAAGTTGTAATGAGATGGTGACGAGGGACAGCAATCAAACTTCATTTGCCAAGGTCCTCTTTGTCAAAGGACAAGTAATTAAAAATTAATTAATTCTCTTTTCCTTTGTGCTGTGGGTTCTATTGTGTTCCAACAATCACTTCTCCTTTGCCTGGGGTATCTAATTAAATATTTATTAGCCTCAACAAAAAAGTAAACACTATTAAAAAGGAAAATGAAATTTCTCAAATATGCACTGCTTAAAAACTAACGAAATTTTTTACACAGCGCAAAGATGTGGCCATATTTTGGCTGGGTGCATTACATGTATATGCAATATGTTCAATAAAACAAGTAAACCCGTGCTTGGTTCGGCCGGGCCGAATCTTATAAACCCTCCACCATGGATCGCATTTGTCGAGTTCTTTTCCCGGCATCTTTTCTTAGGCAACAAAGGGTATAAGAAAAGATTTGCTCTGCTATTAGGGCGATATCAAGATATGGTCCGGTTTGGACCACAATTAGATTATATGTTGGAGACCTGTGTAAAATGTCAGCCAATCCGAATAAGAATTGCGCCCTTTGGGGGCTCATGAAGTAAAATAGAGAGATCGATTAATATGGGAGCTGTATCGGGCTATAGACCGTCCGTCGTACATAATTTCAGGCAAATCGGATAATAATTGCTACCTCTAGAGGCTCAAGAAATCAAGATCCCAGATCGGTTTATATGACAGCTATATCAGGTTATGGACCGATTTGAACTATACTTAGCACAGTTATTGGATATCATAACAAAACACGTCGTGTCAAAATTCATTCAAATTGGATAAGAATTGCGGCCTCTAGAAGCTCAAGAAGTCAAGACCCAAGATCGGTTCATATGACAGCTATATCAAAATATGGATCGATATGGCCCATTTACAATATCAACCGACCTACACTAATAAAAAGTATTTGTGCAAAATTTCAAGCGGCTAGCTTTACTCTTTCGGTAGTTAGCGTGCTTTCGACAGACGGAAGGACGGACTGACGGACAGACGGACGGACGGTCAGACGGACGGACGGACAGACGGACGGACGGACAGACGGACGGGCAGACGGACGGACATGGCTAGATCGACTATCAAGAATATATATACTTTTTGGGGTCTCAGACGAATATTTCGAGTAGTTACAAACAGAATGACGAAATTAGTATACCCCCCATCCTTTGGTGGGGGGTATAAAAATTATTTTTGCTTAATAAATATTTCTTTATTAATTTCTACAAATCACTCGTTTCAGATATAAGCAGTTCTGATATAAACCTTTTGGTATGACCTTGAGTCTTCTCAGCCATTCGGTTTGAACACAAGTGTTTCCATATTTTTATACCCTTCACCATAGGATGGGGGTATACTAAGTTAGTCATTCTGTTTATAACTCCTCGAAATATTCGTCTAAGATCCCATAAAGTATATATATTATTGATCGGCATGACATTCGTCCGTCGAAAGCACGCTAACATCCGAAGGAGTAAAGGTAACTGCTTGAGATTTTGCACAAATACTTCTTATTAGTGTAGGTCGGATGGGATTGTAAATGGGCCACATGGGTCCATATTTTGATATAGCTGCCATATAAACCGATCTTGGAACTTGACTTAATGAGCCTCTCATCCACTTTGGCTGAAATTTTGCATGAGGTGTCTTGTTATGGCTTCCAACTGCTATGCTAAGTATGGTTCATATTGTTTCATATCCTGATATAGCTGCGATATAAGCCGATCTTGGATCTTGCACGTGGTGTTTTGGTAACACTTCCAACAACTGTGCTAAGTATGGTTCAAATCGGTTCATAATCTGATATAGCTACCATATAAACCTATCTCCCGATTATTCTTATCCGATTTGGCTGAAATTTTGCACATATCGTTAAGGAATGATTTCCAACAACTGTGCCAAGTATGCTCTAAATCAGTGCTTAATCTGATATAGCCACCTTATATACCGATCTCCCGTTCAGTCTTATACAATTTGGTGGAAATTTTGCATACGTCTTTTGATATGACTTCCAACAACCGTGCCAAGTTTGATTTAGATCGGTTGATAACCTGATATAGCTGTCATCTAGATCGATCTCCCAATTTGACACTCTGAGCCACTGGAAGGCGCAATTTTTACTCGATTTGCCTGAAATTTTGGAGGTGGAAGGATGGGGGTATATTCATTTTGTCATTCCGTTCGCAACACATCGAAATATCCATTTCCGACCCTATAAAGTATATATATTCTTGATCAGCGTAAAAATCTAAGACGATCTAGACATGTCCGTCCGTCTGTCCGTCTGTCTGTTGAAATCACGCTACAGTCTTTAAAAATAGAGATATTGAGCTGAAATTTTGCACAGATTCTTTTTTTTGTCCATAAGCAGGTTAAGTTCGAAGATGGGCTATATAGGACTATATCTTGATATAGCCCCCATGTAGACCGATCCGCCGATTTAGGGTCTTAGGCCCATAAAACCCACATTTACTATCCGATTTTGTTGGATATCCTTCGTCAATTTGGCTCATGTCGGTCCAGATTTGGATATAGCTACAATATGGACCGATCCTCCGATTTAGGGTCTAAGGCCCATTAAAGCCACATTTATTATCCGATTTCGCTGAAATTTGGGACAGTGAGTTATCTTAGGCCCTTCGACTTCCTTCGTTAAATTGGCCCAGATCGGTTCAGATTTGGATATAGCTGCCATATAGACCGATCCTCCGGTTAAGGGTCTTAGGCCCACAAAAACCACATTTATTATCCAATTTTGATGAAATTCGAGACAGTGAGTTGTGTTAGGCCCTTCGACATATTTCTTTAATTTGGCCCAGATCGGTTCAGATTTGGATATAGCTGCCATATAGATTGATTTCTTGATTTATGGTTTTGGGCCCATAAAATTATCATTTATTGTCCGATGTCGCCGAAATTTGGAACAGTGAGTTATGTTAAGTCCCTTGACATACTTCTGCAATATCGCACAGATCGGTCCAGATTTGGATATAGCTGCCATATAGACCGATATCTAGGTTTTAGGTTTTGGGGCTATAAAAGACGCATTTATTGTCCGATGTCGCTGAAATTTGACACAGTGAGTTTGGTTAGGCTCTTCGACGTCCTTCTTAAATTTTGCCCAGATCGGTCCAGATTTGCTTGCTGCCATATAGACCGATCTCTCGATTTAAGGTTTAGGACCCATAAAAGAGGCATTTATTGTCCGATTTCGCCGAAATTTGGGTTTTTCGACATGTTTATGCAACTTGGCCCAAATCGGTCCAGGCTGCCATGTAGACCGATATCTCGATTTAAAGTCTTGGCCTCATAAAAGGCGCATTTATAAACCGATTTCACTGAAATTTGATACAGCGACTTATGTTCGGCTTTTCGACATCCGTGTCGTAAATAGTTCAGATCGGTATGAGGTATATGAGTATAGGTATGAAATTTTCACCAAGTTTTGATGAAAGGTGGTTTACATATATACCCGAGGTGGTGGGTATCCAAAGTTCGGCCCGGCCGAACTTGACGCCTTTTTACTTGTTCTATATCCTTCTAATAGCCATAACAAGTACGGCCTAGTTTGACTAAAAGTGGTAGTAAATGGTCTAATTTAAAACATGGTATTTACTTTTACTCAAACTTTATTATAGCCTCCACCATTTAACTACTCGAAATATTCGTCTGAGACCCCATAAAGTATATATATTCTTGATCGCGACATTTTATGTACATCTAGCCATGTCCGTCCGTCTGTCCGTCTGTCTGTCGAAAGTACGCTAACTTCCTAAGGAGTAAAGCTAGCCGCTTGAAATTTTGCACAAATACTTCTTATTAGTGTAGGTCGGTTGATATTGTAAATGGGCCATGTCGGTCCATATTTTGATATAGCTGTCATATAAACCGATCTTGGGTCTTGACTTCTTGAGCCTCTAGAGTGCGCAATTCTTATCCGATTTGAATGAAATTTTGCACGAAGTTTTTTTTATGATATCCAATAACTGTGCTAAGTATGGTTCAAATCCGTTCATAACCTGATATAGCTGTCATATAAACAGATCTGGGGACTTGACTTCTTGAGCTTCTAGAGGGCACAATTAGTATCCGAATTGCCTGAAATTTTGTACGACGTATTCTCTCGTTGACGACGTATTCTCTCCCATGTATATAGATCTCTTGAGCCCCCAAAGGGCGCAATTCTTATTGGAATGGGCTGACATTTTACACAGGTCTCCAACATATAATATAATTGTGGTCCAAACCGGACCATATCTTGAAATCGCTCTAATAGAAGAGCAAAACTTTTCTTATATCCTTTTTTGCCTAAGAAGAGATGCCGGGAAAAAAACTCGACAAATGCGATTCATGGTGGAGGGTTTATAAGAATCGGCCCGGCCGAACTTAGCACGCATTTACTTGTTTTTGAATAAAATATTTAGCCAAGTATGAAAATTTTGGCTAGCGTAAATAATTCGGCATTTAATTATGTTATACGAATAAATAATATATAATTAATTTTATGATCAAATGATTAAAAAAATGGAACTTAGGAGAGTGGTGATAGATTTATTGGCGAATCATTTATTTTACGACAGGGCAATGCTCTATGCCATAAGAGAAAATGTTTCTCATTAGATTATGCCAAATACCGTACACCAAGTCCAGACCCAGAAATTCCGCCTCAAGCAAACACAATGAACTTTATTGACAAGTGCTTAAACAGACTCAATGGCTGAAATTGAAGCTTTGCAAATGCAAATTTGCCCATGAGCATTCCACTTGGATCTTGACTTCTTGAGCCACTAGAGGGCGAAATTCTTATTTCAGCCAAATCGGGCTAAAATTTTGCGTGAGGTGTTTTTTTTATGGCTTCCAATTACTATGCTAAGGGGGCAATTATTATCCGATTTTGTACATCGGCTTCTCATATGACCTTCCATTTTACTTTTTGAGTCACTAAATTACGCAATTCTTATTCGAATTGGCTGACTTCTACTATGATGGAGACAATATTCAATTCAGTTATGGTCCGAATCGGACCATACTTGATATAGCTCCAATACCATTGCAATTATTTTCTTTTATCCTTTGTTGGCCTAAAAAGAGATACCGAGAAGAGAACTCGACGGATGCGATTCACCATGGAAGGTGTATAAGATTCGACCCGGCAACTTTTACTCGTTTTCTTTTTTTTTATTTTTTTCATGGAGTTTTAGTATGAAATCTTTAATGTAAGAAGTAGTCAGACTTGTTTTTAAAATTTGTATACCCACCACAATATGATGGGGCGTATACTTATCTAGTCATTCCGTTTGTAACACCTCGAAATATTAGTCTGCGAACCCATAAAGTATATATGAGTAAATATATTCTTGATCGCCTTGATTTTCTATGTCGATTTAGCCATGTCTGTCCTCGTGTCCGTCCGTCCGTGGAAGTCACGATAGCGGTCGAACGCATAGAGCTAGCTGCAGGAAATATTGCACAGATACTTCCTATTGAAGTAGGTCGTTGGCGATTGCCAATGGGCCGTTTCGGTTTGAAATAGCTCCCATATAAAGAGCTATATTCAGATTTGAATAAAGCTCCCGTATAAAGTGGTTCATCCACTTGATTTATTGAGCTCCTAAAAGCTGCAATTATTAACCGATTGGGCTGAAATTTGCACATAGTATTCCGTTACGACTTCCAACAATTGTGACAAGTATAGTCTGAATCGGTCTATATCTTCCATATAAAACGATCTTCTGATTTGACATCTTGAGCCCCAGACCTAAATACTTATATTTATGTATGCATTTGCATTACCTTCCATTATATAAATCATTTGCATCCAACAGGCAGGCAATGAGGTACTAAAAGGGTGCGATGCGAACATTCCACCACATTTCTTTGGGTAGTACCAACATTAAAAGCGGTGGCCAAGCTTCTGGCAGAGTTCGTGGATACTAACGACCTAAAAACACTTGATATTCGTAACACCGCTAGCTTCGTTAATAAGATTAGATATGAGGTTTAAAATATGACAATATGTTCGGAAAATGTAAGCGATGAGGTTCAAGTTTGGAGGGTCTCCACGGAGGCCAGCGCCGAAACCGATAAGCTTCCGTAATAAGTTGATTACCAACTGGACAAAATTCCTAAGACTAATCAGAAGAAGACAATTTAGATTGGCCAAGCATAGAAGACATTGACGACAATGTCCACGGCAAAAGTGAGGTCTTTCGAAGATAGTTGCCCTCTTCGAGAAAGGAAAATCCAGTGAGCTTCTCAACATTGGGGCAGAGATCCGCAGACTTAAGACAAGGTCCGCAGCTGAAGTTTATTAGGATGTGTATTACATCAGAGCGGCGAAACTTGCCTTCTCGCAGCTTGTCTGTGCATAAAATAGCTTGTGGATAAAATAGAAGAATCCTTCGAAGCCCATACATACCCATTGGCGGCATGCATTGATATCGGAAGGGCGTTTAACAATGTGCCCACCGATACACTGATCCAATCCTTCGACTAGTACCGGGTGGACAGGGTCCTTTAATACTGGATAAATTATATGCTACAGAATAGGTGGATAAATTGTGGATCCCATGACATAATCCCTTATGATTATGTCATGGGATCTGCCACTCCTATGGAGACCACCATAAATAACCTATTACGGATGCTGACTGAGGAGGGATTTGAACCTGTCTGTTACGCTACGCGACGATGTTTAAATATTTCTAAGGGGTAAAGATCCGAATCTGCTATGTAGAAGTGTCGAAAGGGTCTTGCAGATAGTATACCGGGCTAGACATAGGAGATAGCATATGACTGACTTAGACCTAGCGGTCTCGATGTAAACCCAGAGAAAACTTGAAGCACCACGTTTTTTCAACAGGACGTTTTCGATAAATGACAAGGTCAAGTACTTAGGAGTGATATTGGACAGGAAACAGTATTGGAAGTGTCACATTCAGGAGCGTACCGGGAAGGCTCACACATATTGGGCACTTTGTAGACGGCCCTAGGCTCGAAATTGGGCCTAAATCTGAGGATAATTCACTGACTTTACGGGATCGTGATTATCGTGACCAATACTTACTTACGACTCTGTAGTTTGGTGAAAAAAAGTGCAACATAAGGATAGTAAAACAGGTTCAAAGAACATGTTGTCGTGGCATAGGCGGTGCGATGAGGATCAGAGATCTGCAGAGGTCGACCGCAACACGTAATGTTTTTTATTTTGAGCAGCTCAAACAGAATATTTCTGTGTATTGACACCATCGCCACTACGATGAATAAACACGCCTATGACGTTTAGGGTGGTGGGTTTTATTTTGTTTTGATCTCAGGTCGCTTGTGAATGTCGTTGATCTTGTTTTTTTTTGCGTTTTGGATGTCCAGTACATGATTCCGAGTGCATATTAAAGACATAGTCAAACATTCAAAACGCTACGCTTTATTGTCATGAATTTTTTAATTTCGTAGAATCATAAACGGTTTAACCGATTTTCATGAAATTTTTACAATTTCTGTAGAATGAAACCATGGTAAAAGAATGGTAACTAATTTTCTGCGATTTTTTGTTGAAATGTAAAATCAACAAAAATCATTGTTTTTTAAATAAAAAGAGAACAAGTAAAAAGGCGTTAAGTTCGGCCGGGCCGAACTTTGGATACCCACCACCTCGGGTACATATGTAAACCACCTTTCATCAAAATTCGGTGAAAATTTCATACCTTATACTTACATACCTCACGGTATATAAGTATATACGACACGGATGTCGACACGGATGTCGAAAAGCCGAACATAAGTCACTGTGTCAAATTTCAGTGAAATCGGATTATAAATGTGCATTTTATGGGGCCAAGACTTTGACTTTGAATCGGTCTACATGGCAGCTATGTCCAAATCTGGACCGATTTGGGCCAAGTTGCATAAACATGTCGAAGAGCCTAACACTAAGCACTGTCCCAAATTTCGGCGAAATCGGACAATAAATGCCTCTTTTATGGGCCCTAAACCTTAAATCCAGAGATTGGTCTATATGGCAGCTATATTGAAATCTGGACCGATCTGGGCAAAATTGAAGAAGGACGTCGAAGAGCCTAACCAAACTCACTGTCTCAAATTTCAGCGACATCGGACAATAAATGCGTCTTTTATGGCCCCAAAACCAAAAACCTAGATATCGGTCTATATGGCAGCTATATTCAAATCTGAACCGATCTGTGCGATATCGCAGAAGTATGTCAAGGGGCTTAACTTAACTCACTGTTACAAATTTCGGCGACATCGGGCAATAAATGAGCATTTTATGGGCCCAAAACCATAAATCGGTCTATATGGCAGCTATATCCAAATTTGAACTGATCTGGACCAA
Source organism: Stomoxys calcitrans (assembly GCF_963082655.1). Taxonomy (NCBI): domain Eukaryota; kingdom Metazoa; phylum Arthropoda; class Insecta; order Diptera; family Muscidae; genus Stomoxys; species Stomoxys calcitrans. The sequence goes on from NC_081553.1 coordinate 139,710,816, forward strand.
ATTGAAGAAATATGTCAAAGGGCCTAACACAACTCACTGTCCCAAATTTCAGCAAAATCGGATAATGAATGTGGCTATTATGGGCCTTACACCATAAATCGGAGAATAGATCTATATGGCAGCTATATCCAAATCTGAACCGATCTGAGCCAAATTAACGAAGAATTCGATGGGCCTTACACAATTCACTGTCCCGAATTTCATCAAAATCGGATAATAAATGTGGCTTTATTGGGCCTGAGACCCTAAACCGGAGGATCGGTCTATATGGCAGCTATATTCAAATCTGAACCGATCTGGGCCAATTTAACGAAGGATGTCGATGGGCCTTACACAATTCACTGCCACGAATTTCATCAAAATCGGATAGTAAATGTGGCTTTTATGGGCCTTAGACCCTAAATCGGAGGATCGGTCTATATGGCAGCTATATCCAAATCTGGACCGATCTGAGCCAAATTGACAAAGGATGTTGAAGGGCCTAACACAACTCACTGCCCCAAATTTCAACAAAATCGGATAATAAATGTAGCTTTTATGGGCCTAAGACCCTAAATCGGCGGATCGGTCTATATGGGGGCTATATCAAGATATAGTCCGATATAGCCCATCTTCGAACTCAACCTGCTTATGGACAAAAAAATAATCTGTGCAAAATTTCAGCTCAATATCTCTATTTTTAAAGACTGTGGCGTGATTTCAACAGACAGACGGACAGACGGACGGACATGGCTAGATCGTCTTAGATTTTTACGCTGATCAAGAATATATATACTTTATAGGGTCGGAAATGGATATTTCGATGTGTTGCAAACGGAATGACAAAATGAATATACCCCCATCCTTCGGTGGTGGGTATAAAAAAGATGCGTATACCCTTGAGCATGTCCGTTCGTTGCTGTCTCAACAACCACTGAAACGAAGAGGACAAGAATACGTATGACTTGCCATAAACGCTACCGTTAAGGTCTGGACATCGCTGATCCATAACAACGCCATTGACGAAATGGATGTAGGCAAACGATGTTACATGGCGAATCATTGAAGCGAACAAATTAACAATCATGAAAATGAGAAGCATGACTTTTATTCATATAGCTCATGCGAGTGTGACATTGCTGAATTGATTTGAGTTTGCGTTATGATGCATTAAATTCTTTTGTTGAGTATAATACAAAAAATACACCGCTTGTAGTTCTCTGAAGAGGACCACAAACACTAGGGCACTGGAGACTATTTTAGATATCCGACCCATAGTCACAGATTAAGTTTGAGCCGCCATTGCGGCTTTGAGATTTAAGGCGAATGGAGAGTGAATAGAGGATAGGAGCCGGTCATACCAACGCAATACAATCGAGGCTATGATAGGAAACCTGAAAGGATGGATCAAAGCCAAACAGATGGATCAAAGCTAGGGGACAAAGTTTTTCTGGCGGAGTAAGAGGGAATGAAAGAGTAGACGATTTGGCAGTGAAGGCCAGAGGACTGCCGTCAATAAACTTAATCCGAAGCCTTTCGGATCGACGCAGTACGTCGCAGCCTAGGCCATCGGCCTTCTATGACGCACCAATACGCTCATTTAGGGGTTGGAATAATAAAAAGAGCATCGCTCTCAGGTCTATTGAGAGGAATGGCGCGAATGATCCTAAAACTTTCACCGATAATGAGAGAGGCTTCATTAATTGGGCTCAGAGATTCGTTGAAAGGGCTACCCCAAAGGCAACACGTCTAAATTCGGAAACGGCCGGCTGTCCGCCATAAGGCTGCCGTCACCTGAAGGTCATCCCATATCCAAAATAACTAAGGCGAACAATAGTAATGTGTGATCAAGGAGCTTGACCTTGGATTGCTTCTAGACCAACGCTTAAACTTCTGTCAACACATCCCAATGGTTGTAAATAAAGCAGGCGGTGCTCTTGGCTTCATGAAACGCTGGAGTAAAGAACTTAATGATTTCTCGGTGGCGAAAAACGTATATACTTCGCTAGTCAGAAGTAATCTTGAGTACGGTACAGCGGCATGGGATTTGTACCACAATATTCATTCTGATTTGATAGAATCGGTTCAAAAACAAATTTCTATTATTTTGTCTCTGTCGAAATGGGTGGGACAGAAGTTCATTATCCTCGTTTGAGAAACGAACCACGTAGAACCATGCCACGTTTTTGACTTAATTAATTCATGGTCAAATAGATTCTTGCTTTCTTTTGAGTCTAATTTTCTTTAACGTTCCTATCAGACTTACCGATATTTTGATCTTTTGAAAATGTCTTATTATAGAATCTATTATGCCAATAATGATCCCGTTCGGCACCTATGATCTCAATTTAATCAACTGAAAGATGTAATAGATCTATCTATCTGGGTCCCGAAAATGGGTATCAATTCTTGCTCTACCCCCCAATATGTTTCATTTAAGCTCCACATCGAAATGGTGGGTAAATATGCCCGATTTAGGAGTGTTTTGGGGATTGCGGTGGTCCCCCAAACACAAAGCCCGGAAAATATATCAGCAACGTACTCTATTCTCATATATCTATATATCATTTATTATTACCCCATATTGCCATTGGCCTCAAAATTGGATATCAAATTCGTTTTCTAATCTAATTTGAACTCCTTATTGCAAAAGTCAGCAAATATGTCCGATTTAGGGTATTGGCCCTAAAAACCTAAAAACCTATGTTGGTCCCTATTGTTGATATCAGATACGTGGTCTACTGGCACATAACTTTAATTTGAGCCCCATATTTCCATAGTTGGCAAACATGATCGGCTTGGGGGGGGACCCCTTACTGCTATGGTTGTAAATTTGTCCCCTTTGGGGGATGTTTTTGGTGAGAGGCGGCCCCCCAAACACTTGGTCCCATATTTGGATATCAGATTCGTATTCTACATTCAAATACCTTTTATTTAAGCCCCATATTCCCATGGTCAGTAAATAAGTGCTCTTTGGGGGGTGTTTTGGGAAAGTGGTGAATCCCCAGAAACGTGGTCCCACATTTGGATATCAGATTCGTATTCTACTCGCAAATACCTTTCATTTGAGTCCCATATTGCCACGGTCGGTAAATATGTCCGATTTAGGGGTGTTTTGGGGCTTGGGGTGGTCCCCCTATATGAGACCACACAAAATTTCGCTTAAATCGCACCACCCATCTCCGAGATCTGGCGTTTCTGAAAATTAGGTTAAGGGGGAGCGTCCGCCCCCCTTCAGATATCGAAAAATTTACTACCCTATTTTAACCACGGGGTTATGCACCATCTGTGAAATTTCAAGAAAATCGGTTCAGTCGTTTCTGAGTCTATAAGGAACACACAAACATACAAACAAACAAACCTACAAACAAACACAAATTGATTTTTATATATAAGAGTCTATAAGGAACACACAAACATACAAACAAACAAACCTACAAACAAACACAAATTGATTTTTATATATAAGATTGACTTAAATAAAAAAAAATAATGGCGCTAAGAAAAGCTTGGTGATGAGTTGTAGAAAAGGGATAAGAACAGGGCTGCATACCTAAGAATAATTGGAGTGAGATAGTCAATGGACTGTCATCTGTATACTCTGATGTTATGATGCAGGCTGGTATCGGGGCCAATACAAACAAATTGCTTTTGGGGATCAACACTCGAATTCCTATATTTAAACTACTCAAAGGTACGGGGAATGGGAGAAATAGAGCCTGTATTCTTTTAAAGACTGGTCTTAATGTTTTTCTTCTTACGCCGCCAAGCACTGAAGTTTCAGTAGTAGCCAGCCTTGAAATTAATAGGTCTCATTACTGACAAGCCTTAAGTTACTGGGTTGAAGCCGCTTCTGCACGGAGTCGAAAATCTTGTGAGCGATAAAAAGTTTCGACTCCTTCAAGTCGCCCGTCCCTGATGATGTATCACCTGAATAACAAGCTGTGTCCGACAGACTGACTCCTTGGCTTAGGGAGATATACTCTGCTTGTATCAGCATGTTGGTATATACCTATGAGATGGAGGGACACAAAGGTCTTCTTGCAAATGCAAATTTGCTCATGAATATTCCATTAAGGAACAGCGGCAAAATTCTCACATATCAATGAGAGCTGCACGATTCAAATTGAAATTCAATGAAAAGGGACCTTCTTTTTGTAGCTGAGTCCGAACGGCGTGCAGCAGTGCGCAGTTGGAGAACTAATGATCTCCAACCTCGAGTTCAACACGGAACTACGGTCTGATGCCACCACCGCAGCTGTTGGGTTTTTGGAATCAATTTTGAGCCTACTCCTTAAATGCTTTAAAATTGTTCATAATAGGTACCTAGTTCAAGATACTGATAGTTTTCTTCGAGGAGCGAAATAAAAACATGTCCGCTCGACTCAACGGTTACTTTTTTATACCCTCCACCATAGGATAGGGGGTATACTAATTTCATCATTCTGTTTGTAACTACTCGAAATATTCGTCTGAGACCCCATAAAGTATATATATTCTTGATCGTCGCGACCGTCCGTCTGTCTGTCGAAAGCTCGCTACCTTCCGAAGGAGTAAAGCTAGCCGCTGTACACAAATACTTCTTATTAGTGTAGGTCGGTTGGTATTGTAAATGGGCCATATCGGTCCATGTTTTGACATAAACCGATCTTGGGTCTTGACTTCTTGAGTCTCTAGAGTGCGCAATTCTTATCCGATTGGAATGCAATTTTGCACGACGTGTTTTGTGATGATATCCAACAACTGTGCCAAGTATGGTTCAAATCGGTCCATAACCTGATATAGATGCCATATAAACCGATCTTGGGTCTTGACTTCTTGAGCCTCTAGAGGTCGCAATTCTTATCCCACTGGAATGAAATTGTGCACGACGTGTTTTGTTATGATGTCCAACAGCTGTGCCAAGTATGGTTCAAATCGGTTCATAACCTGATATAGCTGTCATATAAACCGAGCTTGGGTCTTGACTTCTTAAGTCTCTAGAGGTCGCAATTCTTATCCGATTTGAATGAATTTTTGCAAGAAGTATTTTGTTATGATGCCTAACAACAACGCCATGTATGGTTAAAATCAGTTCATAACCTGATATAGCTGTCATACAAACAGATCTGGGGACTTGACTTCTTGAGATTCTATAGGGCGCAATTCCAATCCGATTTGGCTGAAATTTTGCATGACGTATTTTATTTTTACTTTCAACAACTGTGTCAAATAAGGTTTGAATCGGTTTATAACCTGATATAGCTACCATATAAACCGATCTGGGATCTTGACTTCTCCAACATATAATTTAATTGTGGTCCAAACCGGACCCTATTTTGATATCGCTCTAATAGCAGAGCAAATCTTTTCTTTTATCCTTTTTTGCCTAAGAAGAGATGCCGGGAAAAATACTCGACAAATGCGACCCATGGTGGACGGTATATAAGATTCGGCCCGGCCGAACTTAGCACGGTTTTACTTGTTCTAACTAACTTACTTTAAATAACATACTTACTAAAAGATGTATTACGGCAAGCTGATCTGTACATCTGGTAAAAAGGGTTAGCGGTAGTCTTTTTCAGCAGATACAAGTTACCTACAGTGGCACCTGTTTCCTTGGGGGGAGATTATATTTCATTTACTGAAAGCGCAAAATACTTGGGTGTTTTGCTGGACAGGGAATGGAACTTCAAATCAAACATTTTGGAAAGGGCAAGAAAGCCTGAGCTGATTAAAGAATAATAATCGGCGGCTACATAACTTATATTTGTTGACGATTTATCGGTCAATTTTGTTGGACGAAAAATATTCAAAGAAAGAAGTAGAGACATGTAAAAAAAATATCAAGATTTTGGTATTATTATAATTCAGCTCCTCCGTTTTTTTTTTGCTAAAATCGGGGGCTCAATTTAAGCAGCACGAGCCGATGAAGACACGATGGCGCAGTTAAAGTAAAAGGGCTGACATCGGCTCGGTTTTGTTTTCTGCATCTTATACACTGAATTTAATGCTGAACCTAATGCTTCTGGACATTACTTCTAGACAAATTGCAGCGATCACTGCTGTGAGGGAAAGGGAGCTTTATCATTGGTCATGTGGCGGCTACGAATTCCAGGTTAACTGGTATCTATGGGTATGCCTCTAGCGACATGTAAGCTAAGTTTTCAGGACAACGAATGATAGATGGTCACAAAGGAGGGGTTGTGAACACTTCAATATTATATAGCCCAATCAAGACTTGAAGAGGTCTACCACTCTGCTGTCACTGTCTAGGACAGAGGTCTTAGTCATTGAATGTAACGACTTTTGCAGAAGCTGTGAGGACATCGAGGAAAAGTTTCCGGCAGCCCTTTCTTAGACCAACCAGTTCTGGGGTCCACCATGGCGGTCGCTGTTTACCCCTTAGTTTGGCTCAAGGACATGTTGACACAAACGAGTTATTCGAGGCCTTTGTGATCCGCTTTTCCATTTTGTCTATAACCTCATAATTTCCATAGTTTCCACTTCTGTTTCTGGTCAGGAAGGGATAGTCGTGTAGAAAGTGTGCCGAAATTTATCCTAATCCGTTTTTCCTCCTCCTGCCTGTTTCTGGTAATAAAGGACGGTAAATTGCCTTTATTACAAATCGCCAGATTTCAAAGCTCACTTCTTCTTTGATGTCCGAACTTCCCTATATCTGGTGATGTGCATTAGAATCAAGGATGTAATTTTTCCGTACAGAATGGGCTTTAATCAGCAACTTAAGGCTTGAAGTCGCCACCTTCGAATCGTGTGCCATATATTGGGAAGCCGTCCAATTATGAGACTTATTAATTTCTAGTCTGGTTACTACTGAAGCGTCAGTGTTAAGCGACGGAAAAAAAAAAAAAAAACAATAGGACTGCTCTTTGCAACAATAAAGGGTCTGTGTCTCCCATAACCCGTACCCTTGATTAGTTTAAAAACAGGAATTCTAAGTCCAGGAACCATTCCTCAGCACACCCGTGGTTTCTGGACCAAGGACCCTTAGTACCGCCGAAGCAGTCTTCCAATAGTGGAGATTCATCTGCAGAAACCGGACCCTAGTCAGGATTCAGAACTTCCACCACTGTTGCCTTAGCATCGTCTACTGTTTCCGCCAGGAGTTCATCGGCACAAGATTCGTTTGATTCTGTCATGATGAGTTTCTTTAAGCATCCAAGGGCAGTTGAGAAAGCAGTGGAACCACTCTACCTCAATACACTGGACACTATCGGTGTGGACAATTCCTCCATAGATGATTCACCAGCTGCTGCTGCCGATGTACCTTTTGAGTTCCGTCTTTACGCGCTGGTGTACACCTTGTGCCCAATCCAACTGGATGACCCACCCACACGGGACTTGTCGAGTCCTGTGTCGACGTCTTCGCCGCCTGTTTTGATCGTGACATTGGTTTTCAATCTTCTGCTATCCGCCAGACTTTAGAGATGTGGTCGATAGTTCCTTAGACATGTAGTGACCACCGCCTCTATAGATATTCAGTTTTAACTTGTTGAATCCCTAGGATATAACTCTTTCAGACTTTTTGAGGTCAAATAGAGAGTCGGAATGTAGTTCGAATACTGAATGTCTCCGGTCGCCATCAGCATCATCTAACGAACCAATCTTCCAGCCGGTGGTTGAAAGATTGGGATTACATTTCCTTTGTCTCTCAAGTATGGATTCAGGATCTAAGGAACCCTTAGTATGCAAGCGTGTGCCATTGGTCGAGAAGGAATATCTTCCTTCTTGACTAAATCCTGTACAGCGCCTGACCAGATATCGTCAATCTTTTCTAGGGCGCAATGGTACATTTCATTTGAGCGTTTATACCCGAAAGAAATTAGTTCGTTTCGGCCCCTGTGCAGCAAATCTCTGAGCCCAATAAAGGTAGCCTCTCCCCTTGTAGGTGAGAGCTCTAAGATCATTTTTGCAACCTCTAAAAGAGCGTGTTGGCCAGTCGTCTGTCGACTTGTGAAGCCTGAAGCAGCCGCTCCACAAGTCGAGGTTTCAGTAGCAGACAGTCCTTTCTAAGCCTACTCCCTGGCTTCGGATCTGCCGCTCCACTGAAAACAGACACAGATCATCAATCGGCTAATGGATAACACTATCGCAGCTATTCTTGACAACTACGAGTCACATAATATTCTTGTGAAGCGAAATAACAAAACGTCCGCTCCAATCAACGGTTCAAACAAGAGCTTGAATAGAATTGTTGGTTCGTAGATGTTCTTAATACAGAGTTTCCATAAAAAAAGGCAAAATTCTATTCAAAATATTTTATTTATTGTAAAAAGTAAGTAGAAATATATACAATATATTATTTTATATACACTTAATTTTAATGTTAATACATATATACTATTGTAATTATAATTTAGTATGAAGTGATAATTTTAGTTTTAATCACTTCCAGAGTCTGAGTTTGGAGGCGATTCCATGCATGTATTTATATTTTGTACAAACTTGAATGCAAATAAAACCGCGGATAGAGTTGGAAAAATAGTTTTGAAGTTTTATCAGCATTTTTGTTTTAAAGAATCTTTTCCTTCTTTTGCGCTTCTTTAGTTTGGTCACAAAAGAATCTTTATTGATTCCATATCCATAGTGGTACTTCCATTGAGAATAAATCTTTCATCAACAGTCGTAATTAATGAAGCTGATTCAGGTTGGCTGATGAAAAGTCTAGCTGTGGTGGTGCCACCTGGCCTCTTAGTGAGACTCTCCATTCGATGCCGCTGAGTGTCCGCGACTGCAATTCCATTTACCTAGTTTACCTACGAAGCATTCAACTATCCGCAACCTATGGACGCAGCTCTCCGCTGATAACAATGAATACCACACAGGCCGAAGCTCAAAATTATTATCTACACGGTGTCCATACCAGTAAATTTGAAAATTTTACAACAAAGGATAATTCTTACCGACCAATTCAAAAGTATGTTACGGGAATCGAGGCAACTACTTATTTCCATTGGTGTATATGTACATATTAAAACACCCTAATTTTGGATCGAAGTTTGATTACCGTAATACGTAAACAGCAAACAACAAAATGAATGTATTAAACGAGTAAACCGCTATCCTTTCATATAAGGATGTAGACACGTTCGCAGTGAATCTATGACATAAGTTAGAGTTTTTCAAAGCAATTTGAGATCATCTTGAAGGTTCTGCTTTAAGTTTCCGTCAGGGGGAGACTCAATCAGCAAAGCTGCACTCATGTAATTCCTCAACACCACGAGAACAGCACCAATCGATAACCCAATAACCCCAAGATAGTCACAGATTAATTTGCATGCAGTACATGCGAATGATGGCCATAGGAAGCAGTCATCCAGCAGTAACCACCCAATGCACCCAAAACAGTCTGAGCTTCATTACTTCCATTCGTTTGCAATCGAAAAATACTTTGGACCTACGACAAAGCAAAAAAACTACAGAAAATACCTCGTGCACACAGAAGAGACGGACATTTAAAATGAAAATGCTTTTTTTCAAACGTTTTGCAGATGAATCCATAATATCGCCTATCGAACATATATATTCGCACGGCTGTATTGTTTCCTGTTGACAAGACAAGGCCAGCAAAGCAATTTCGAAAGTACCAAATGATTGCTGTATTCATCAATTCACTCTCCCCTTCGAGTAACGATAGTTAGTCAAACAGCCAGCCAGCAAGGCACTCCTCTTTGTTTTTGCAATGACAATTCAATCCTCTTGCTATGTGTGTGTTAGTTTGTGGGTTCCTACCCAGCAGGCCACGTCGTCAAGATGACTTAAAACAAGGGTGCATTTCCATGTCAAATCGTTGAAGACATATGGCTGACAGACCATACAAATCGTTGATGACATTTTCATATAGTTGTAGCGAAAATCATGCATTACATTTTAAGCGACATTGTCAACGAACATTTCATCATGTGTCATGACAAACTGTCTTTAAAAAGTCTTTGAAGACAATGCCATGACAGATGTTTGGACTGCTGGGATCTTTCCTATCAGTGTGTGTGTGTGTCCTTCTACTGCTTCCCCAAAATGTATGTTGACTTCTACCATGCCATATACCATAATCGATTTGCCCCGAACGCAGACAAAAAACTTCGTCAATTTACGTGATCGGACAACTGTAGTTTAGAAGTCAACGCTTACTGTACGACAATCACAATGCTATAGACCAACGACCGACGAATGGTTGGCTGTGAGAACAATTTCGTTTACAATTGTTTTTGTTTTCTTGTTGTCCAAATTGACGAAGACTGCATGCAAATGATGAACAAGTTTCTAAGAACACATCGGTATTAGTGTATAACGCATATTGTTGAAACATATTGCTCTGATTTTGAACAAGGGTTCGGAGCGGAGCAGGCTTAATTTTGCAGGAGCGGGAGCGAAATTTTTAAACCTCGGAGCGGGAGCGGAGCTGTTTCCATACTCAAAACCGCTACGCTCTGGCAAAAAAAAGTTTTAAATACATATTTTTATACCATCCACCAAAGTATGGAGGTATACTTATTTTATGATTCTGTTTGTAACTGATATTGGATTGAGACCCAAAGTGACTATATTCTTGTCTTGACATTCTACGCGTATTTAGCTATGCCCGTCCTTCCGTCTGCCTGTCGAAAGCATGGGAGTAAAATACTACAAATACTTCCTATATGTGTAGGTCGGGTTGAAAATGGGCCAAATCGCCCCATATTTTGATATAGCTCCCATATAAACCGATCTATCGATTTGACTTCTTGAGGACGCAATTATTATCCGATATGGATGAAATTTTGAACTTAGAGTTTTGTTTCGACTTCTATGATGCATGCTTAGTACAATCCCTACCGGTTAATGACTTGATGTAGCTCCAACATAAACCTATCGACCGAATTGACCTCTTGAGCCTTTAGATGGCACAGTTATTAGCCGATTTAACTAAAATTCAACAGTCAACAATACGGTCAGTTTTTGTCTCTTTCTACTTTTAAAATCCTTAATTGCTTTCCGTGCCACGCCCCTAATTTGGATCATGTCTGGTATTGTGTCCCCACCTAAGTGCCGGCATCTGTTTCAACGTTTCATCATCTACCCCGTATGTCCCACACATGCAGCACCGATTTTGCATAAGTGAGCTCGTAGTCCAATCAGTGTTGCCACTCAAGAAAATTATTTCCAACCAAAATTTGAAGAGAAATCCTACCAAATTCGACCAAAACCTACCAATATCATAATATTCATCCTTTTACATAATATTTGTTGCAGTAAGACCTCTAGTAGCATAATTTGGCCCCTCGAAATTCATGGTTCTATTCTGCACTCCTAACGAATACCTAGAAACGACAAGAAGTGAAATAACTTTAAGTCATCCAGGGTGATTTTTTCAGTAATTAACTTGATATTTATATGTTTGAAAAACGTACCAAAAAGTAAGGTCAGCCTACCAACCTACCAAGAGAATAAAAACCTACCAATTAGTGTAGGTCCATGTTTATAGATATAGCATGATATAGCTGCCATATAAACCGATCTTGGGTCTTGACTTCTTGAGCCTCTAGAGTGCGCAATTCTAATCCGATTGGAATGAAATTTTGCACGACGTGTTTTGTTATGATATCCAACAACTGTGCCAAGTATGGTTCAAATCGGTTCATAACCTGATATAGCTGCCATATAAACCGATCTTAGGTCTTGACTTCTTGAGCTTCTAGAGTGCGCAATTCTTATCCGATTGCAATGAAATTTCGCACGACGTGTTTTGTTATGATATTCAACAACGTTGCCAAATATGGTTCAAATCGGTCCATAACCTGATATAGCTGCCATATAAACCGATCTTTGGTCTTGACTTCTTGAGCCTCTAGAGTGCGCACTTCATATACGATTGGAATGAAATTTTGCACGACGTGTTTTGTTATGATATGCAATAACTGTGTCAAGTATGGTTCAAATCGGTCTATAGCCTGATATAGCTGTCATATAAACCGATCTTGGGTCTTGACTTCTTCAGCCTCTAGAGTGCGCAATTCTTATCCGATTGGGATGAAATTTTGCACGACGTGTTTTGTTATGATATCCAACAACTGTGCTAAGTATCGTTTACATCGGTCCATAACCTGACATAGCTGTCGTATTAACCTATCTGGGGTCTTGACTTCTTGAGCCTCCTGATTGTGCAATACCAATCCGATTTGGCTAAAATTGTGCATGCGGTTTTTCTTTATGATGTCCAACAACTGTGCCGAGTATGGTGTAAATCGGTTCATTACCGGATATAGCTGCCATATAAACCGATCTTGGATCTTGACTTCTTGACCCATTAGAGGGCGCAATTCCTATCCGATTTGGCTGAGGTGTTTTGTTATGACTTCCAACAACTGTGCCAAATATGGTTTAAATCGGTCAATAACCTGATATAGCTGCCATGTAAACCGATCTGGGATCTTGACTTCTCAATCCTCAAGAGGGCGTAATTATTATCCGATTTGGCTGAAATTTTGTATCCGTGTCAAATATGGTCTGAATCGGTCTTATATAAACCGATCTCCCGATTTTACTTTTGAGCCCCTAAAAGTTCCAATTATTATTCGATTTCGCTGAAATTTTACACACAGACTTCTACTATGGTCTCCAATACTCAATTCAATTAGCGAAGCAATTATTTTCTTTTTTCCTTAGTTTGCCTAGAAAGAGATACCGCGCAAAGAGCCCGTCAAATTCGATCCATGGTGGAGGGTATGAAAGATTCGACCCGGCCGAACTAAGCACGCTCTTACTTGTTTATTTGTATACCCCTCACCACAGCTGTGGAATATGGTATTATATTTGTGCATTGCAACACTAAGAAAAAGGTGATTTATGATGATACCGATCTGTTTATATTGTGTTGTCCAAAAAGTAATTACGGATTTTTCATATAGTCGGAGTTGACAAATTTTTTCACAGCTTGTGACTCTGTAATTGCATTCTTTCTTCTGTCAGTTATCAGCTGTTACTTTTAGCTTGCTTTAGATAAAAAGTGTAAAAAAGTATATTTGATTAAAGTTCATTCTAAGTTTTATTAAAAATGCATTTACTTTCTTTTAAAAAATCCGCAATTACTTTTTGGGCAACCCAATACAATAATTCCTTCCTGACTCGCTGATTAAGCTGTGTTCGTCTGTCTGCCCATTTTTATTATGACCAATGTTCAGGTCGCATTTTTTGTCCGACAATCATCAAATATTGCACGTACCATTTTTTGAACGAGCACCTATTGATTTCGGAATATTGGGTCCAGTCCAAATTAAAATATTCTAAAAATACAGTTACAGAAAACTGTGAAATAGATAGCGCTAGTTCCAATTTTTTACGGAAAATTGTGGACGCTCAAGTTTCCTGGAGCTGACACATCGGCGAAGTCATTTGGTCATATAGTGAGAGCTTAACTTTGTACTGCATGACAAGACACCATTTATAGGCCGATAAGATATTACAAAAATCTTCAAAATGTAAAAAGCCGTGCATGTCCGCCTTTGACGCTCAACGCGAGTTGTGTTCTTCTGAGGAGGCTGTATCTGCCGGATCATTTGGTTTCCCCCGCCAAACCAGAGTAGTTTAGGTGCAATGGGAGGCAGTCGTTCTCCAAGTACCACATTCTAGCGATAGTTATTCACGGCCTCTGCTACCGTATCTGCATAAATGATGTCTAGACCCGCTTGATGTGCCGCTTGATCTAGAGGTTCTCTCTTGTAGTGTTGAACCTCTAGTTAATGTTGATCCACCTTAAGGCTTCCGGGCGGTGAATACCTATCTACAAGATGATGATTTGGATGGTCTCTGCGATAACAGCCCAGTAGGTATTGCTTAGACTGCATGTAGTTATGTCTTCGCACGGGCAGAATATTTGTCTCCTGATGGAGGTGGTTCACGTGAGGACTGAAGAGACAGCCCGTCCCAGTATGAAGAGCAGCATTCTGACATAATATTCAGATATGAATATTATTCCACTTTCCACAAGGTTTCTTAGTCAGCATACCAAGTGCTGCCGGCAAGTGACTTGAGGAACTTGCTTCTACTTTTGACTTTATCGCAAATTGCTGTGGCAAGTGGAGAGAGTGGGTAAGATCTGTCAAATGAGACGCCAAATATTTTGTGACACTTGATGATCAGAATCGTTACTCCATCGTCTACCACATTCAGCTTATTATACATCTCACGCATGTCTATAGTGAACAATGTGGCTGAAGATTTGGAGCGGCAAGATCGTTGAGGTAGACGTCTAACCTGTAGCAGATGTCATAAATTTTTTCTTCGGAATCCATTTTATTGAGGTTTTGTTAAAAAAAATAATTTTGTCGGTGGCTCCCATTTATATCTTTCAACCGATGTGTCCTTTTATGGACATATCATTCATCATAAATTTAAAAAATTTATGATGTATATTAGGGTAATGACCACTTTGGAGTTAATATTTGTGATAAATAATTATACCCTCCACCATAAGATGGGGGGTATACTAATTTCGTCATTCTGTTTGTAACTACTCGAAATATTCGTCTGAGACCCCATAAAGTATATATATTCTTGATCGTCGTGACATTTTATGTCGATCTAGCCATGTCCGTCCGTCTGTCCGTCCGTCCGTCCGTCCGTCTGTCTGTCGAAAGCACGCTAACTTCCGAAGGAGTAAAGCTAGCCGCTTGAAATTTTGCACAAATACTTCTTATTAGTGTAGGTCGGATGGTATTGTAAATAGGCCATATCGGTCCATGTTTTGATATAGCTGCCATATAAACCGATCTTGGGTCTTGACTTCTTGAGCCTCTAGAGTGCGCAATTCTTATCCGATTGGGACGAAATTTTGCACGACGTGTTTTGTTATGATATCCAACAACTGTGCCAAGTATAGTTCAAATCGGTTCATAACCTGATATAGCTGCCATATAAACCGATCTTGGGTCTTGACTTCTTGAGCCTCTAGCGTGCGCAACTCTTATCCGATTGGAATGGAATTTCGCACGACGTGTTGTTATGATACGGTCCATAACCTGATATAGCTGCCATATAAACCGATCTTGGGTCTTGACTTCTTGAGCCTCTAGCGTGCGCAATTCTTATCCGATCAGAATGAAATTTTGCACGAAGTATTTCGTATGATATCCAACAACTGTGCCAAGTATGATATCCAAAAACTGTGCCAATCGGTCCATAACCTGATATAGCTGTCATATAAACAGATCTGGGGATTTGACTTCTTGAGCTTCTAGAGGGCGCAATTCCTATCCGATTTGGCTGAAATTTTGCATGACGTATTTTATTTTTACTTTCAACAACTGTGTCAAATAAGGTTCAAATCGGTTCATAACCTGATATAGCTGCCATATACACCGATCTGGGATCTTGACCCCTAGAGGTCGCAATTATTATCCGATATGCCTGAAACTTTGTACGATGGATCCTCTCATGACCATCAACAAATGTGTTTATTATGGTCTGAATCGGTCTATAGCCCGATACAGATCCCATATAAATCGTTCTCTCTATTTTACTTCGTGAGCCCCAATGGGCGCAATTCTTATACGAATTGGCTGACATTTTACACAGGTCTCCAACATATAATTTAATTGTGGTCCGAACCGGACCATATCTTGATATCGTTTTAATAGCAGAGCAACTCTTTTCTTATATCGTTTTTTGCCTAAGAAGAGATGCCGGGAAAAGAACTCGACAAATGCGATCCATGGTGGAGGGTATATAAGATTCGGCCCGGCCGATTTTTTTTTTTCATTCTTTAAATCGTATAAATCCAAAACTAAAAGAAGTGTCATGGCTTTTGCGAAAAGCCACATAACCAATGAATAAAATGAACAAAATGAAACATTGATCATACAAATCGATGAGCATCTCTCATTTTTATGTAAAATTAAGTGAAGGTATCTCGTTTTGAATCGAGTATACAGTGGTGGTCATATAAATAGGGACAGTTTTTAATTTTGAAAATTTTACGTTTTATTGAAATTAAATGAAAAAACATAATTTTTCATTAGTAATCCCATATGTCATGATAAGGAAAATGTGTATTTAAAATTATAGGCGAAAAAGTTGCATAAAAAAGAAAGGAAATGTTTCATCCAATTTTTGCTCGGACAGCTAATTCGGGACACTTATGTTTTTTAGAGGTATGATTTGTGTAACTTAAATTAGTTTTTGGGGTTGTTCTTAAGGTTCTTAAGGCACAGTTAGCTCTAATAACTAGTTGGGAAACCCTTGCATGTAAGTGCTGTTCTTCAAATTGGAGAAAGGCTTGCAACTAACTTTTTAGCGAACCTGGGAGATATTTAGCCAAAATTCTTCTACATAATGGAATAGGGGCCGAATTTCAACTTGTTTTCCTCCCTAAAGCATCCAAGAGTTTTTAAAAAGATTTGAATATGATGTACTGAGAGGAACAGTCCTCAATAAATCTATGTTTTTATTAGAAAAACTAAGGTTTAACGACCCTGGAGACAAGTTTTGGAGCATTACCGTCCATATTAACGAATAAAGTTGGCACGTTGTGAACCACAAATGCTTTCATTGCCTTCTCCGTTGTATCTCCATGGCAATGGTGATCTATACTTTGAGTTTTCTTACGTTTAGGAACCGCATAATACCATGAAAAAGGAAAAGATGAGGATATATTTTTTTTGGAGGACATCGTATGAATTCTTTACCATGAAGGTCAACAAAAAAAACATCAGTATATTTTAAGGCTATAAATTCTGATGGAGGCAACATAATGAGTATGGTGTACTTTTCATGGTATGTGTGGTTCCTAAAAGTAAGAATTCTCAAAGAATGGATCACCATTTCCATAGAGATGGAATGGAAGATGTAATGATATGCTCAAAGCTGTCTTCCCAATGGGTAGCAACGGTGTGCCAGCAGCTTTCCTCTGAGATAGACGTTGTACTTCGACTGTAGTAAATGTGCGATGAGAAAGATCACCGCCACATCCAAGTTCAACAATGGGCCAGCACCATCTGCTGCATTGCGTACTTGGCGTTATCATGGGCTATGAGCTCCACGGGTCGACTAAATCATCACACATCGAGCACTTCTTTGGTCAGGACTAAAGAGCAATTATGACCAATTGAAATCAACCTTCAGCAATGGTAAAGCTGATATAAAGGAAACCGGTGGCTGGATAGATGATATGAAGTTTGTCTTCCACCTCACTCGTGTCTTCCGTCACTTGACTGAGAGGAGTGGGGTCTCTTTTGTAAAGTTTAAGTAGATCCCACATATCGGCAATACACGCTGGCACTCTCGTACCATTTAAGATCTTCCTGCGATTATTCTGATCCGATTACTCTGATGAAGATTAAATTGATGCTTTCCAACCTTTTCGCAAGAGTTTGAGTTAACTCTTTTGATATGGTTTATGCGCCTAGGATCAGTAATGTAATCGTAACTTTTTTTTGACTGTCGTCGCTTTAGGCCAATCGAACATTTCGTAGGGGGGCTTGGCTTGACGTCGCAGTCAAGGCTATGCATGGACTTTCAAGCACGTTACATGTTATGTTTCCCTGGATGTCAATTTAAGCAGGCATGTTAATTAACTGATATTGACATTAGAAGGCAACAAATGTTGACAAAAGGAAAATCTTGTAGCTTAATGTGCACCTCCGCTGCCAGGATTTGGGGAGCATACTACATTCCTTTGCCAAAGGTTGGCTGATGTCAACTCCTTAAAAAGGATTATACGCACGATTTGCAGCAACCAGGCACATGTACAACCATTCATACACGTCCACCCACACAATAACAACACGAAAAATAATGTTGCAAATAATGCCATTCTATGGCTGTTGTTCACAAGCAATTCGCGCTCATAAACAACCAAGCACCAGCCGCCAGCCACCGGGACCCAACATCTCAACAATGAGCAACATAACAATAACAACACAAATAACATCAACACCACCAGCAACAATAATGGCAGCAACAAGGACAACAACAATTACAATAACGACAATGTTCTCCACATAAAAATCGTGAATAGCGAATGACTTTTAAACTGCGAACAGCGGCAGAGAGCTGAAGCAATGTTTGTCGGCGTTGGAGAGAGTTCTGGGCGAGCCGGTGGCGGCGGCGGCGGCAGAGACTTCTGACTGATGTGTTGTATTTTTCTAAACCATTTCGCAAAATCAAATCGCAAAACGCTTGACTAACTTTGAATGTCGCATTTATTTTGCTTATTCCCTGTTTTTGATACTTTTTATGCGCGTCGAAAGTCGGCTGTAGAAGAGGGGTGTGTGAGCGTCTTGTTTGTTTGCTAAGTTTGCATAAGTTTCCTTCCTTCATTGGCATTGTTTGTGTTTTTACATTTCGTTTCCGCGAAGAGGACGGAAAACTTTGTTACAGTTAACAATGTGTGAAATTTGATGTATGCGTGTTTTCTGCAGAGCTTCATTAGCACAGAGTGGCGGATTTAGAGAGTCTTTGGAACAAATGGAGACGACATACAGAACTATTCCCCAATGGGGACACCTCTGAAATATATGTTAAACATGGTTGTTCACAAATTAGCCTGCATCAACTCGTCAAAGGAGAGTTTAAATCAGTGATTGGCCCATTAACAAACTTGAAAAGACTAAAAATTTGTATGTAAAACCCGAACATCAACTAAAGCGGAGTATTCTCTTCAGCCTTTCAAGCGGAACGCTGTCAAACTCCATAAAAAAAAACGTCGACGAAACGTTGGCTAAAAATAGGCAGAAAGGTAGTACTCTGCTTATAGCGATGAAAATTACAAAAAGAAATCAAAGTGGCAACACCCGAAACTATTGCCGGCATCATTTTTGTATGTTTCATTGCTTTCAAATAAAAAAGAGAAAAAATAATAAGTGCAGATAAAACAACGTGTTTTGTTATAAAAACAAAAACATTTGATTGCTCACAAATTTCGCTCGCGGTCCAATTAAAAATTTAAGTAGTTTTAGCGAATGACAACAATACGCCAACCGAACTCAGCCACACGAAGTTGCTTCCACCGTACGTGTGTTTCTGTTCGTTACATCCATTCCCACTGGATAAGGAATCTATGTTCCGATGCATGTTGATTCCCATCCGCGGTTTCAATCAAGGCGCGAGTTAGTTCATAATAAATCCGTCACTCCACAGGTGTGGCTTGGTGGGGTATCTGTGTTGGATTATGAAGCAAGTAAGTGAGTAGTAATAAGAGTATCGCTCTATAATTGTCATTAAATATCAAGGTAGCTGGCTTACAAATGCTGCAGGCATATTTTAGTTTGGACAATTTATCCATTTACAATTAGCAACAAGGAACTTTGTTGTATGAACGTCAAAATTTCATTTGGTACATAACCTTGATAAGTACTTTTTCGATTGGATCACTCTTATTACATTGGACATTGGATACCCTCCCTTACCCTAATTTTCAGAAACGCCAGATCTCGGAGATGGGTGGTGTGATTTAAGCGAAATTTTGTGTGCTCTCATATAGTACCCTAAAAATTTAAATTTGGTATCCATATTTCGGATAGGGTACCTAGGGGGGACGGCTCACCCTAAAACCTACCAAACATATATTTAGATAAATCACGACAATATGGGACTCAAATGAAAGGTATTTAAGACAAGAAAATGTATCTGATAACCAAATGTCGGACTAAGTGGTAGGGGGACCACCCAACCCCCAAAACACCCCTAAATTCGACATATTTACCGACCATGGCAATATGGGACTCAAATGAAAGGTATTTGCGAGTAGAATACGAATCTTATATCCAATTATGGGACCACACCCCCCAAACAGGACTTATTTACTGACCATAGGAATATGGGGCTTAAATAAAAGAAAAGTATAGAATTCGAATCTGATATCCCAATATGGGACAAAAACATCCCCCTAGGGGACAAATTTACGACCATAGCAATATGGGGCACAAATGAAAGGTCTTTGGGAGTCAAGCACGAATCTGATAAACCAAGAATTGATACCCAATTTCGGGACCAATTTTCTGGGGGTCTTCCCCTTTCCCAAAATACCCCAAAAACATCAATTTTTGAGTGACCATGCCAATTAGGGGCTCAAAAAAAGGTATTTGGGAGTATAATACGAATTTGATATCCAAATTTAGGACCATGTATTAAGGGCATCACCCCTAACTCAAAACACCCCAATGGCTAACAATTTTTCGACCATGCCAATATGTGGCTCAAATGAGAGGTATTTGAGATTAGAAAACGAAATTGATAACCTATTTTGGGGTCATGTGTTTGGGCGACGCCTCATCCTGTAAACTTCCCTAAACCAAGGGCAATGTGGGGTTTAAATAAATGGTATTTTAAAACAGAGCACGATGCTGATATTTTTTCAGAGCCAAGTGTCTGGGGGACCACCTCACCCCCGAAAACACCCCTAAATAAGATATCAAGAGAATATCGGGCTGAAATAAAGTATTTTAAGAATGGAGTACACCTTATATCCAAACTTAAATTCGTAGATCAACAAAGATCATGTGACATTCAGATAAAGGCACTTATATTGTTAAACTGTTAGTCAATCGATATACTATTTTCGTAGCATGGCATTTCACTAAAAGCTCTTTAATTGTCGAAAATAAATATTCCGAGGAAAATTTTGTTCCATATAAAGTAAAAGAAGGCGCAGCGGAGCGGGCCCGGGTCAGCTAGTCCTTTATATAAAAATGAATTTGTGTTTGTTTGTTTGTATGTTTGTTTGTTTGTTCCATATAGACTCAAAAACGACTAAACCTATTACCTTGAAATTTTCACAGATTGTGTAGGTTGGTCTGGAAGGAAACATAGGCTATATATTTTTTTGATATTGGAAGGGGGGCGAACCCTCTCTCTTACCCCATAAGTACCACAAAAAAATAAAAGTCTACCGATCAGGACAATATGGAATTCAAATGAAAGGTATTCAGGAATAGAATACGAATTTCCTATTAAAGCCTGGGTCTTAATAACTGGGGGGCCGCCCCAACTCCGGAACCCCCTAAAATAGGTTCATTGGACGAGCATGACAATATGGGACTCAAATGAAGGTATTCGGGAGTAGATTAAGAATATGGTCAGTAAGAAGAAATATGCTTTATAATTTGTTGATATCGGAAGTGAGCGGACCCTTCCCCGTTACGTCTGAAATATCACCCAAAATCACAAGTGAACCGATAAAAACAATATGGATATAAAACGAAAGGTATTGAAGAGTACAATACGAATATGGTATTAAAAATTGTACCCAGAAAGTCGCCCTAACCCCGAAATTTCTAAAAGTAGACAAATTGAACTTCCATATCAATATGAAGCTTGAATGAAACGTATTCGAGTGT
The DNA here is from genome assembly GCF_963082655.1 of Stomoxys calcitrans. Classification (NCBI taxonomy): domain Eukaryota; kingdom Metazoa; phylum Arthropoda; class Insecta; order Diptera; family Muscidae; genus Stomoxys; species Stomoxys calcitrans. Next base: position 139,732,106 of record NC_081553.1, read on the forward strand.
ATATTACGAATCTGGCATACAAAATCAGATCGAAGTACAGGGTCACCCCATCCACCCAAAAACGCCCCAAATGGGCATATGAAAGCATCATGACTATATGGGACACGGTTTGTTTGTTTGTTCAGAATCAAAACGGCTGAATAGATTTTCTTGTAATTTTTACAGATTATTAAGGTTGGTCTGGAAGAAAAATTACCCTAAAAACGCCACCCAAATCCAAAAGTGGATCGCTAGGCATAATATGGGTGTCAAATGAAAGTTATTGCAGACTAGAAAACGAATATCGTATTAAAATTTGGGTCCAAATACCCAGCTGCCGCTCCAACCCCAAAACTCCTCTAAATAGAGATATTTGACGTTCACGTCAATAAGAGTCTCAGCAGGTGATTACAAATATGCCATAAAAAATTAGGTCCAGGTAATGGGAGGTCGCCCTACCCCCAAATGAGCATATTAGACGATCATGGCGGTATGGGTCTCAAATAAAAGGTATTTGGTAGTAGGCTACGGATATGACATTAAAATTTGCGTTCAAGTCTAAGTCGCGCTTTTCCTCCTAAAACAAGTCAAGTAAGTAAATTGACCCATAATGAAAATATGGGACTCAAATGTAAGGTATTTGAGAGTAGAAAACGAATTTCCATTTTTTTTAAGGAAGTGTTTGAGGGTACGCCCTAAAGCACCCCCTATGCTGAACTTCATTTTCGACTATGGCAATATGGAGCTCAAATCAGTGTCGCTGACCGCCCCAGCCCCAAAACACCCACCAAACGGTTGGTTACCAATGGAGAACGAATTTAATATCCATATTTGAGTTGAATTAGTTCTCATATTTTTCGGTAAATTTACACTCATTTTTGGGGCAAAGACCCTGGGGACCACCCTTTGGAAACCGCAAGTTTTGTCCGATTTTTATACCCTCCACCATAGGATGGGGGGTATACTAATTTCGTCATTCTGTTTGTAACTAGTCGAAATATTCTTCTGAGACCCCATAAAGTATATATATTCTTGATCGTCGTGAAATTTTATGTCGATCTAGCCATGTCCGTCCGTCTGTCCGTCCGTCTGTCCGTCCGTCCGTCTGTCCGTCCGTCCGTCTGTCTGTCGAAAGCACGCTAACTTCCGAAGGAGTAAAGCTAACCGCTTGAAATTTTGCACAAATACTTCTTATTAGTGTAGGTCGGTTGGTATTATAATGGGCTACATCGGTCCATGTTTTGATATAGCTGCCATATAAACCGATCTTGGGTCTTGATTTCTTGAGCCTCTAGAGTGCGCAATTCTTATCCGATTGGGATGAAATTTTGCACGACGAGTTTTGTTATGATATCCAACAACTGTGCTAAGTATCGTTTACATCGGTCCATAACCTGATATAGCTGCCACATAAACCGATCTTGGGTCTTGACTTCTTGAGCCGATTTGCCTGAAATTTTGTACGACGGATTCTCTCATGACCATCAACACACGTGTTTATTATGGTCTGAATCGGTCTATAGCCCGATGCAGCACCCATATAAATCGATCTCTCTATTTTACTTCTTGAACCCCCAAAGGGTGCAATTCTTATTCGAATTGGCTGACATTTTACACAGATCTCCAGCATATAATTTAATTGTGGTCCAAACCGGACCATATCTTGATGACTGTTGATCTTGACTTGTGATTTTCCGATGACTGTGTTAAGTACGGTCTAATTCGGTTTATAGCATGATGTAGGTCCCACTTAAGTCGATCTCCCGATTCGACATTTCGAGCCCCTGGAAGCCCCACCATTTGTCCGAATTGGCTAAAATTGTGCACGTTGTGTTCTGTTACGACTTCCAACAACTGTGCCAAGTGCGGTCCAAATCGGCTTTTTACCTTATATAGCTCCCATGAAATTCGATCTCTCGATTATCATTTTCGGTTCCTAGAAGCTTTAATTATTGCCTGGCTTTACAGAAATGTGATAAAACTATGCCGTTGAATGAATTTGAATTTATTTTGAGAAAATTTTTAGCAGAATCCATGGTGGGTTCTCAAGAGTCGGCTTAGCCGAATTTAGTACGTTTCTACTGGTTTTCAAATCTCTACTGGGCAGCTACTATTAAATTTGTGTATAACTGCATATTTTTTATTCTTGCTCCAAAACCATGGGTTGTTTAACTTTTTGGGTGAGTCTTTTCTATTCACGAAAGACCCACGACGCTCACTGTATATATACCTGATGGTCAAGAGAATATAAGACGATCAAGCTATTTTAGACTTTTCGGCAGTCTTTCGGAAGGTCACTCACTTTTAAAGAAATAAAGCTAAATACTCCAGATTTTACAAAAATAGTTCTGCGTGTAGGTCGCTTGGAATATTGCTCCCATGTTAAGCGATTCCATTGGTTGATTTTGAGTATTAGGATGCAATTATTATCCGATTTGCTTAAGTAGCAGTCTGCCATCAGGCTCACTTAGACGTTTTCGTCCATTGTGATATCACAGGAACAGAAGAAGGAAGATGCCATCTAGTTTCTATCGTTGAACCATCCAGATCGCTTTAAAAAGCCCAATAACTTGCGAATGTTCACATCCGCTAAATCAGACAAATTTTCAAAGTAATGGGAACCTAAAGTGGAATTCCTTCTGACTGCTACTGCGGGACACACTCACAGAAGTTGTTCTATAGTCTCTTCTTTCACGATGTCCCTACAGCTTCTGTAAAAGTCGTTGCTGGCAACTTTCAGTCTGTCAGCATGTTTTCCGATTAGACAGTGACCTGTCATGACGGACACACGTCTGTTCTAACCAATGACAGCAAAGCAGTTGACCTCTTTAAATCTAGATGAGGCCATATAGTTTTGGAATGTTCACAGCCCCTTCTTTGTGACCATCTATCATTCGTTGCCCTTCAGGCCTGGTACTGAAAACTTAGCTTACATGCCGCTAGAGGCATACCCACAGATTCCAGTGTCCCTGGAGTGTGTTAGGTAGCTCCTAGTCTCGCAAGCTCGTCTGTTTTAGAATTCCCTGGGATATCTCTGTGGCCCGGCACCCAGAACAGGTGAATTTTGAACTGTTCAGCCATCTCGTTGAGAGATCTGCGACAGTCGAGGGCGGTTTTTGTGTTCAGAAATATGTTCTCCAGGGATTTAATGGCTGCCTGGTTGTCTAAGAAGATATTTATGCTAATCGTCGTTGTGAGATTATATCTTAGCCATTCCACCACTTCCTTAATTGCACAGATCTCCGCTTGATACACACTGCAGTGGTCGAGTATACTTTTCGATATGACCAGTTCGAGGTCTTTAGAGTATACCCCAAAGCCCATCTGTTCGTCTAGTTTTGTACCATCTGTATAGAAGTCTATAGAACTTCTGTTACCAGGGATATCGTAGCTCCAATCGGTTCTATCAGGAATCTTTATAGAAGTCTATAGAACTTCTGTTACCAGGGATATCGTAGCTCCAATCGGTTCTATCAGGAATAGTGGTGCAGTAATTTGTATCCAAAAACCGGCTCAGGGAGGGTGTAATCCACACTACCTGGATCATCGGATATTGTATCAAGAATAACACAGTTTCCATAGCCGCCACATGACCAATGAGAAAGCTCCCTTAACCTCACGGCAGTGGTAGCTGCAATTTGGTTAGCCACAACTTTCCCTAACCGCAATTGCCACGTCATCAGCATACGCGACCACTTTTATGCCTTTTTCTTCCAGAGACAATAATATATTGTTAATGGCTATATTCCAAAGTAGAGCAGACAGTACACCTCCTGCGGACCCCTTTTTTTTAGATCCACAAATCCCAAGCCACCATTGTATATTCCTTGGCAGCGAGAGAACCCTCTATGTAGTCGACTAGGTCGTGAAGGGCTGCTTCAGTGGATTTGCCTTTACTAAACGCATGCTGCTGCCGCCACAGGCGACCTCCAGGGACCTTTGCCCTAAAATATGTTTCTATCAGACTCTCAAGAGTCTTCAGGATGACAGACTAATAGGACGAAAGTCTTTCGCCTTCGTGTGGTAGGGTTTTCCTGCTTTCGGAATGAAGATGACCTTCGTGTCCCTGCATCCCACAGGTATATATGACATTCTGATACAAGCAGAGTATATCTCCCTAAGCCAGTGAACCAGTCTATCAGACACAGCTTGTAATTCAACCGGTGATACATCATCAGGGCCTGGCGACTTAAAGAAGTCGAAACTTCTCATCGCCCAAAGAGTTTTCGGCTCAGACACAATATCTCTAATGGACTCCGACGAATGCATATCAGTGACAACCTCTTCTGGCGCCACGTTGTCCGTTGGAGAATTTCCCGGGAAATGTGTATCAACCAGTAGATCTAGTGTTTCCTCATTAGACATTGTCCATACATTTTCTGACTTCTGAATATACACACCGTAATAGGTCTCGAGGACAGAGTCGTCCTTAGCCTAGAGGCCTCAGATGTATCCTTCACGGAGCTGCAGAATACTACCCAGGATTTGTTCTGAGCTTTTCTAAGCTCGCACTCATATTTGCTTAGCTCAGCCTTATAGATGTCCTTATCGTGTGGTGCTCTTGTGGCTTTGCTCTGTTAAAAAATTTTCTGCAGTCCTTCCTTAGACCGACCAGTTGGCGGACGCTGTTTGCCCCTTGGCTCGGTAGTAGGGCATGCTCCGAAGTTTCCACTTCCTTTTCTAATATAGAAGGGATAGTGGTGCAGAGTTTGTGCCGAAATTTATCCCAATCCGCCTTTCTTCTGTTTAGCCGAGGGACCACTACTTCAGTAGTTTCTCCAAGGCTAAAACTAATATAACGATGATCAGAGAAGCTGTGGTCATCCAAAACTTCCCAGACGCATATTCTTCCACTTATATCTTCCGATACCAAGGTAATATCTAGTACCTCCTGCCTGTTCCTGGTAATATAGGTCGGTTTATCCCCTTTATTTCAAGGCTGGCTACTACTAAATCTTCAAAAGGAGAAGGAGAAAAACATTTAGACTACCCTTTGCAAGAATACAGACTCTGTGTCTTTCATTCCCCGTACCCTTGCGAAGTTTAAATCCCGGAACTCTTAGTCCACGTACCAATCCTCCACACACCCATTGTTCCTAGATAAGAACCACGTCAAATCCCCGAGACATCAAGAGGTCCTTTAGTGCCGCCGAAGCGGCTTTAGGGACTATAGTCAGGATAAATTGAAACTACTCAGCGGCATAAATCAGTTTTCATTCTCTTGAAAACTAGTTAAAGATGACCTTGCAAGAGAGCTGATACACATACACATTCAAGTTCTAAAATCTTATCTTATAGAAGTCCTAAAACACAACATTTTCTTAGCCGTATTCTATTCTGCTTTCGGAATAGCCGCTGACATTTTTAATTGTTTTGCGAGCGAAATTTGACAGAAATCAAACATTTTTGTTTCCATACCAAAACACGTTTCTTTATCTGCACTTCTTTTCTCAAATAAATAAAGAAAAACGAACCACTGAAACCAATAAAACAAACAGAAATATTGCCGGCTATCGAGTCAAGTGTTGCCACTATAAGTTTTTTGCCATTTTCCTTGCTTTAAGCAGTGTACTACTTTTCCGCCTATTTTAAGCCAACGTTTCGCCGACGCTTTTAATACCCACCACCATAGGATGGGGGTATACTAATTTCGTCATTATATGCGTCTGAGAACCCCATAACATTCCATATATTCTTGATCGTCATGTCATTTTAAGTCGATCTAGCCATGTCCGTCCGTATGTCCGTCCGTCCGTCTGTCTGTCGAAAGTACGCTAACTTTCGAAAGAGTAAAGCTAGCCGCTTGAAATTTTGCACAAATACTTTTTATTAGTGAAGGCCGGTTGGGATTGTAAATGGGCAAAATCGGTCCATGTTTGATATAGCTGCCATATAAACTGATCTTGGGTCTTGACTCGTCCGATTTGATTGAAATTTTGCACGTAATGTGTTGGTATCACTCCCGTTCGGTTCATAATCTGGTATAGCTGTCATAAATACCGATATTGGATCTTGACTTCTTGAGCCAATAGAACTCCCAATTCTTATCCTGAGGTGTTTTGTTATGACTTCCAATAACTGTTCTTAGTATGGCGCAAATCGGTACATAACCTGATATAACTGCCATATAAACCGATCTGGGATCCTGATTTCTTAAGCCTCTTGAGGACGCAATTCCCATCCGATTTGGCAGAAATTTTGTACAACGGCTTCTCTCATGACCTTCAACCTACGTGTCTAATATGGCCTGAATCGATCAATAGCTTGACACAGCTCCCATATAATCCTATCTCCCGATTTTGCTTCTTGAGCACCTACAAGACGTAATTCTTATCCGGATGAACTGAAATATTACACAATGACTTCTACAATGTTCAGCATTCATTTATGGTCCGAATGGGACTGTAACTTGATATAGCTCCAATAGCATAACAGTTCTTATTCAATATTCTTTGTTTGCCCAAAAAGAGATACGGCGCATAGAACTCGACAAATGAGAGCCATGGTGGGGGGTATATAAGATTCGTCCCGGCCGAACTTAGCACGCTCGTACTTGTTATAATATATAATAAGAATGTATATATGTATATTGTAGTCTGCGAATTTCCGAATATAGTGTTATCTGACAAAAAAAATTACCCAATGGACAAATTCGTAGACTCTTAAAATAATCCTATTTACTTAACCGAGTACACGTACGAGAATTTGAGCCCACGAACACAAAGTAGTTTTCCATTTCAATTCATGTCATGGGCAGCTGTGACATTCAATGGCCGCTCTCCGATCGTTTTAATCGAGCCAAACGCCAACTTACTTAGCACGCTATCCAATAACTGTGCACGGACATGGCTATGATATCCAATAACTGTGCCAAGTATGGTTCACATCGGTCCATAACCTGATATAGCTGCCATAAAAACCGATCTTGGGTCTTGACTTCTTGACCCCTAGAGGTCGCAATTATTATCCGATATGCCTGAAATTTTGTACGATGGATCCTCTCATGACTATTAACAAACGTGTTTATTATGGTCTGAATCGGTCTATAGCCCGATACAGATCCCATATAAATCGTTCTCTCTATTTTACTTCGTGAGCCCCAATGGGCGCAATTCTTATACGAATTGGCTGAAATTTTACACAGGTCTCCAACATATAATATAATTGTGGTCCGAACCGGACCATATCTTGATATCGTTTTAATAGCAGAGCAACTCTTTTCTTATATCCTTTTTAGCCTAAGAAGAGATGCCGGGAAAATAACTCGACAAATGCGATCAATGGTAGAATGTATATAAGATTCGGCCCGGCCGAACTTAGCACGCTCTTACTTGTTTATATTGGGTTTGACAGCATTCCGCCTGGAAAGCTGAATAGAATACTAAGCTTTACATAAAATAAACGCGAACCCCAAACTTCTAGTTGCAACCAAGTGTTTGTTAGTGTTTTGTGATCTTGCTCACATGTACTTACACGGGGTGGAAAAAAATTAAGTATTTGTGAATGCATAAATTAGACAAAATTTGTAAACATATATCAATGAATATACTTCTAAAATAAATAAAAAAATTTTCTCTCAGCAAGCTATTGCAATAAATCTGTACGAAGTTATAACCATTGTGAAAGTAGTGTTGTGCTTTTGGTCTTGCAATTACAACAACATAATTTTGATACAAGTGGAAGATGCTGGCAAAGGCTTTTGGAAAGTTTTGCTTATATAACTTACACCAATGAAAATACTACAAAATCTAATTATATTTACAAATAAAAGCTGCATTCGTTTCTTTTTAAATAGTTTTTTTTCATTATTTATTAATTTCAAATGGGTGGGTTTTGGTTGGAACTACAACAACATAAATGAATTTGAGAAAGGTCCACACACTCCGATCGTCTTAAAATTTGGTACAGTCATGTTTTTTGGCCTAGAGACGATGCCTATTGTAATGGGAAAAAATCTGTTCAGATTTGGATATAGCTCCCAGATATATGTTTGTCCGATTTGCAGTAATATTGCAATAAAATGGTCATTTGCTAACCGATTCTCTCGAAATCTGGCAGGAACGATTTTCTCTGTACTCTCGAATTTACTAGTGAGTTTTATGGAAATCGGTTCAGATTTAGATATAGTTATCATATATATATATATCGAAATCGGTTCAGATTTACGTATAGCTCTCATATTTATGTTTGTCCGATTTGGAGAAATATTGCAATAAAGTTCTCATTTTTTAACCGATTCTATCGAAATTTGGCAGGAGGGAGTTTCTTATGACTCTTGACATTACTGGCGAAAATCAGAGAAATCGGCCCAGATTTAGATATAGCTGTCATATATATCGGCAGATTTTCACTCCAAGAGCCACTGCAAGCGTATAGTTTGACCAATCTTGACAAAACTTTGTACACCGCTTTCCTTGACGACTACCACATTATCTAAGAAGTTTGCTCGAAATTGGTTCAGAATTAGATATAGCTGCCATATATTTTTCAGGTTTTTGGTCATTTGCAATAATATTTTGATTTGTCAATCGTAGTTATTACAAATCTGCTCAAAATTTGATACGGATTGTTTAATAACCCATCGGATTAACCCATCCATCGAGGTTCATCAAAATTGGTTCATAATTGCATATAGCTCGCACATTGTACTTAAAGGGAACGTGTAGGGTATTATACAGTCGGCACCTTCAGGCGATACATTAAATCGATTGTTGGAGACACACTTCCCGGGCTGTGGTCGTGCGTAGTACCAGGCTTTAAGTGTGAATAACTTCATCAGTACTGAATATTGTCGTGAGGTTTGCCCGAACGTGACTCAGTGGGGTAAAACGGGTAAGTTAGTAGTAATTCTTTGAACTCATCTAACATTTCATCTGCCCGTATGAACATAATGTTACGATCATGTTGTTATTTGTTTTCATATGTAGATGTCGTTGACATCAGTGCCAGTCAATGTTATTTGTTGATGGCGAATATGTAGTGTGGTGGTGTTGTTATGCATACATTAACGTTTATAAATTGGCAGCCAAAGTTGACATATTCGTAGCGGTGGCTGGTTTGTAGGTTTGTAAGTTAAATGGCAAAAACCACACCAATGATATTTTTGCTGATGCAGATGCTGATGATGCTACTGGTGGCGCCGACGGTGGTAGTGCCATTGCTGACACCGATGTTTATGTTGATGAGGTGCGGTCCGCGGATGCTACCGACGACATGTTTCCATTGTACGTAAGTAACATAAAGAGCGTAAAGTTCGGAGTTGCAGCAACTCTGCGTGATGTTTATTCTATTACGTTGTTGTCCTTGATAACGAAGCTAGTTCATTGCTAATGGCGATTATGATGACGAAACAGAGTGCTGACGATGACAACGATGATATTCCTGCCATTCTTTGCCCTGACACATGGCTGCTGATGATGATGATGACGATGATGCTGATGCTGATAACGATGTTTATGAGTAAACATGATGAGTACACGACTGATGATGATGCCGTTGGAGGGTTTCAGATGTTTGTACAACCTTTGAATCTTACTCGCGTTTTCCTACACCTGCACATTTGCCAAATGATTCCACGTGGAGTGTGCGTTCGTTTTTATCACCTTTTTAAGGTTTTGTTTGCGCTCCCAAAAAATATCGTTGGGAGTGTAGGTAAGTTTGATTGTTGTGAGCGTGTAAATGCTTGTGTGACGTATCTGTGTGTATAATTCAGCGTATCTATGACTATGTATTGCCAGAGCTTTTGCATATAGCATTCACAGTTAAGCATTATGTATAGCTGCCATTCACTCATATTACATTGCACAGTGTGATCACAAAGAATTTATTTTATTCATTTATAAAATAAAACAAGCACATAATGTTAAATTTGACCATTTTTTGTCCTCCACCATAGGATAGCGGGTATACTAACCTCGACAGTTCATTTACAATGCATCGAAATATCATTATGCTACCCCAGAACATTCGTTAGTTACATATTTTTGATCATCTTGTATGTAGAAATTGTGAAGACGTTCGAACAATGAAGTTATCCGCTAACAATTTCGCACCTTCATTTCTTTATGCTTCGCAATATAACAAAAAAAAATATTTACATGTTCTTATTTTTATGTAGCTTCCATATTGAACAGTGTGTAATTGCGAAAGAAATCTATATTAGAAATGTGGACAGTAAATGTGTTAAATTAGTTAGAATATCCACAATTGTACACTCATAGAAAAAATTTGGCTGAATATTTTCAAACACTGTCTGCTGAATATTAGTAGTAAATTTTGCTGCTATTGTAGCAATAGTTGTGCTATTACAGCAGTAGTACTGCAATTTCTGAGTAACAGGCTTACTACTGAAAGTCTGTTCTTTGCTGAAAATGACTGCTGCTTAATTATGAAGGGGATGTTAGAAAAAAAACATAGAAAACATATGTTAATGTGTGTTTCAGTGGATGTTTATAATTACCACTGAATGCATACTTTCATTAAATTTCGATACAAAATGCCATGCCAGTCATGTGCACATTAGTAGAGCAATAACAAAAAATGAGAGCTTGCTCGGTCACATTTCGAAATGTATGCCAATGGATGGATCAGGTAGATTCTTTAACTTTCTTTCTAAAGCAAGCTAAAAGTAACAGCTGATAACTGACAGAAGAAAGAATGCAATTACAGAGTCACAAGCTGTGAAAAAATTTGTCAACGCCGACTATATGAAAAATCCGCAATTACTTTTTGGGCAACCGATTCTGACAGTACTTGACACAGTTGTTGGTAGTTAAAACAGAACGCCACCAAATCGGACAAAAATTGCAGCTTGTAAATGCTAAAGAAGTCAAATCGGGAGATTGGTTATATGGGAGCTATATCAGGTTTTCTACCGATTTAGATCGTACTTGGCGCAGTTGTGAGAAGTCTTAACAGAATACTGCGTGCAGAATTTCAGCCAATTTGGACAAAAATTGCGGCTTGTAAGGGCTCAAGAATTCAAATCGGGAGATTGGTTTATATAGGAGCTCTATCTAAATCTGAATCGATATGACCCATTTGCAATCCCCAACGACCTACATCAACAGAAGGTAACTGTGCAAAGTTTCAAGGGGCTAGCTTTATGCGTTCGACCGCTATCGTGTTTACGGCAGATAGACGGACGGACGGGCGAACATGGCTAGATCGACTCGGAACGTCGAGAGGATCAAGAATATATGTACTTTATGAGGTCTTAGACGAATATTTCGAGGTGTTACAAACGGAATGACTAGATTAGTATACCCCCGTCCTATGGTGGTGGGTATAAAAAGGCGATAGAAACCAAAATTTATTTGTGGTTTATAGGAGATTATATGTAATCTTTGAGTCGAGGATCTTACCGGTTCAGAGCTGGCTGTACACTGGAAGTAGTTATGCATCAAGCAGATCACTGAAGAAAATGGTTTCGTATTATGTAGTAACCAGTTTACCCAAAGTTGGTATAATAAATTTTATTGCGCAATATGTAACTTCTCTCTAATGTTTTGAAAACTTACTACTGTAAGGAAATCTTTTTTTTTAGATGTTTTTCTCAAAAAAGAATCGAGCTAGTTGAGAAACCTTAGAAATAATGAGAATTATATTGAGAACTGAAGCTTATAGAAAGTTGGCTAAAACCAAAAGAGAAATCAGACACGGCAACGTTTTTAGACTGCTTTTTTAACTAATAAATTCTTCTATTTGGGTTTCAATTTAAACAAGTTGGTTATAAAGGAAATATCTTACAAATAAAAATCAATTTGTGTTTGTTTGTCAGTTTGTTTTTTTTGTATGTTTGTGTGTTCCTTATAGACTCAGAAACGGCTGAACCGATTGAAATTTTCACATAGTGTGCATAATGATCCCGTGTTGAAAATAGGGTACTACATATTTGCTGACTTTTGCAATAAAGAGTTTAGATGAGATTAGAAAACGAATTTGATATCTAATTTTGAGGCCAATGGCATATGGGGTTCAAATAAATGATAAATAGATATATGAGAATAGAGCACGTTGCTGATATATTTTCCGGGCCACCCCAATCCCCAAAACACCCCTAAATCGGGCATATTTACCGACCATGTCAATATGGAGCTTAAATGAAAGGTATTGGGGGTAGAGCATGAATTGACAACCGCCTTCGCACAAATTTTCACCCTTTTCGAAAATACCCCACAAACAGCAATTTTTTGCTGACCATCGCAATATGGGGCTCAAATAAAGGTATTTGGGAGTAGAATACGAATTAGATATATATCCAAATGTAGGGCCATGTATTTAGGGCATCCTCTCTTTCCCAAAACACCCCCCAAAGGGTAAAAATTTTTCGACCATGCTAATATGTGGCACGAATGAAAGGTATTTGAAATTAGAAAACAAATTTGATAACCAATTTTGGGTCATGTGTTTGGGGGACGCCTCATCTTGTAAACTCCCCTCAAACCCAATGGCAATATGGGGTTCAAATAATTGGCATTTGAGAGAAAAACACGATGCTGATATTTTTTCAAGGCCAAGTGTCTGGGGGACCACCTCACTCCCGAAAACACTAAATCAGATATCATTTGAATATCGGGCTGAAATAAAGTATTTTAAGAATGGAGCACATCTTACATCCAAACTTAAATTCGTAGACCAATAAAGATCATATGGGATTCAGACAAAGGCACTTATATTGTTAAACTATTAGTCAAGCGATGTACTATTTTCGTAGCATGGTATTTTACTAAAAGCTCTTTAATTGCCGAAAATAAATATTGCAAGGAAAACTTTGTTCCATATAAAGTAAAGGAAGGCGCAGCGGAGCGGGCCCGGGTCAGCTAGAAATTTATAAAACTCATATAATAATGAGTCAGAGAATGCCATTTTCATTACCTATGAATCCATTCGCGAAAGGAATGCGTATTGTAGTCAACACACATCATTTCAAAACAACGGCATTCAACACTATTTATAGAAAGAGAATATGATGAAAGCCGTGCATTGTATGTCTTTTGTTTATCTCATTTAACACTCTCAAAGGCAACGAATATGCGGCGAATGGTGTGAATCATCTTAGTGTTGATTGTATACAGCTTTATAGCTTTCAAAGGGAATACTTGTAAATACTTTGTTAATTTCTGTTGTACCTACCCCCACAGAGTTGGGGAAGAGAATGTCAAAAGAATTTCGGACCCAAGTGTCTGGGCAGCCGCCTTGCCCCCAAAAGAATCCCAAACGAAGATATGGGCCTATGTGAGATTTTAATAAAAGGGATTTGGGAGCGCGTTTGTTAATTTGTTTGTTTAGTATAAACTCAAAAAATGTTCACAGATTGTGTAGGTAAATCTGGAAGAGGCAAGTAGTTATATAATTTTTTTAAATCGCAAAGGGGACGGACCCTCACCCTTACTCCAAAAGCATACCCAGAAATAGAAGTAGGTCGATCGGTACAATATGGAACTCAAGGTACAATATGGAACTCTTCAAAGCAGGCAAACGGATTGATAACTACAAAATGGGGCTCATGGGACTGATATCTAAGTGTCTGGGTGGCCGCCCTTCTCCTAAAATTTCTTACAAGCCGGACACACATATTCATCGATCTCGGCATTTTTGGCAATCTCGGCGGATTTGGTATTCAATTCTGGGCCAAGAGTCTGGGAGCTCGCCCACCGTGCCATGTTTCGTCAGTATGTCCTGTTTGAGGATGTTTTGGGGGTGTGACGAACACTCAGGCATGTCCTATTTGGGGGTGGCTTTTGGGGTGGGGCTAATTTTGGGGAAAGGTCAGCTCCCTGCCGATATCAAAAAATTATATAGCTCCTTCCAGACCAAGCTATACTATCTGTGAAAATTTCCGATTGTGTAGGTTTGTATGTTAGGTGCGCACTCTTCTTTAAATATATATCACTTGATTCCCACATTACAATGTTTGGTCAGTTTACCTTATAGCGCCACCCAGATGCTCGGACCAAAATTTTAGTTTCATATTCGTACTCTACTCTGAAATACCTTTAATTTTTTTAATCCCTTATAGTCAACATCGTTTAATGTTACAATTTGGGGCTGATTTAGGGGGAGGGGTCTTATTTTTAATGTCATATTAATAATCAACCAGTGGGATGAAGGGACACGAAAGTCATTTTCATTCCGAAAGCAGGAAAACCCTACCACATGAAGGCGAAAGATTTTCGTCCTATTAGTCTGTCATCCTTTATGCTGAAGACCCTTGACAGGTTGATAGAAACAAATCTAAGGGCAAAGATCCCTGGAGATCGCCTGTCGCGGCAGCAGCATGCATAAAGTAAAGACAAATCCACTGAAACAGCCCTTCACGACCTAGTCGGCTACATAGAGGGTTCTCTCGCAGTCAAGAAATATACAATGCTAGCATTTCTTGACATTGAACGTGCTTTCAATAATCCCTGGAGAACGTATTTCTGAACACAAAACCGCCCTCGACTGTCGCAGATCTCTCAACGAGATGGCTGAACAGTTCAAAGTTTACCTGTTCTGGGTGCCGGGCCACAGAGATATCCCAGGGGATTCTAAAGCAGACGAGCTTGGGAGACTAGGAACTGCCATACACACTCCAGGGACACTGGAATCTGTAGGTATGCCTCTAGCGACATATAAGCTAAGTTTTCAGGTCCAGGCCTGAAGGGCAACGAATGATTAATGGTCACATAAAGGGGGCTGTGAGCATTCTAAAACTATGTGACCTCATCTAGATTTGAAGAGGTCTACTGCTTTGTTGTCATTGGCTAGAACAGACGTCTCAGTCATTGTGTCCACTGTCTAATCGGAAAACATGCTGACAGACTGAAGGTTGCCAGCAACGACTTTTGCAGAAGCTGTAGGGACATTGAGGAAAAAGAGACTATAGAACACCTTCTGTGTGTGTGTGTCCCGCATTAGAAGTTAGACGGAGTTCCACTTTAGGTTCTCATTTCTTTGAGAACCTGTTTGATTTAGCGAATGTGAACATTCGCAAGTTATTGGGCTTTTTAAAGCGATCCGGATGGTTCAACGGTAGGAACTAGAGGGCATCTTCGTTCTTCTGTTCCTGTGATATCACAATGAACGAAAACGTCTAAGTGAGTCTGATGGCAGACTGCCACTTAAACTTAACCTAATAATGAACTCCCGAACACTTTTTATTTGAGTCTCATATTGGCATGATCGTCTAAAAATCCTTTTAGGGCGATTTTGGGCCGGCCCCTGGATATTGATCCCCATTTTTAATATGATATTCGTACTCCATTCTCAAATACCTTTTATTTCAGTTCATAACTTGTAAATCCATGTTTCGCACCACACCAAAATGTCAACGAATACCGAGCGAATGGTGCGAATCATCTCTTATTTATAGTTTATCAGCTTTCATTTAGTTGCTTGTGGTGTAACGGCTATATAAATTAAGAACATTGAATACATTTGAAAGCAACAACTTTACTTACTATTGTTGAATAAAGGCAAGTCAAAAGCAACGAAAATATGAATGCGTTATAAAAGCTACTGGTAGCAATCTGTTCTTTGATATGAGTGTCCTATTTACTTCGCTTTAGTACAGATATTCCAACATATTGAAATTTTTTCCTAGCTTCTAGTTCATTTGAACATAATTTAAATAATGAATTGTGTAAACTGGACAAAGGAAGAAAATCTGTGCCGCCAAATAATGTCCAATTTTACTACGTTTATTTAATTTTTCGTTAAATTGGTGGTAACTTTGTTTGAGTGTGGTATGAAGCACATTTTATTTTGAACGGTATAATACGAAAATATATTGGGATGTTAAACTAAATTAATTGCCCTTATCCAGTTGAGTGTGAGCTTAGCACAATAGGAGTTTATTAATATGAATTTGTTGACAGGCTTAGGAAATGTATTTGTAGTTCCTAAATCCTATTAAAAAAATTGTTTGCAACACCCAGAAGAAAGCGAGATAGTCCCATTGATAAGAACACGTATCGACTGAGAATAGCTTTCCGATTCGATTAAGTTATGACCGTCTGTCGATATTTGCATCCGATCATCTTCAATCGTCTTCTGTTTTGGTCTAGAGATAATGCCAATTGAAATTGGAAAAAATTGGTTCTGTTTTAGATACAGCTCCCATATGTTCGTCTGATGGGACTAGCATTGCAATAATGTGACCATTTGCTACCCGATTCTTGCGAAATTTAACACGAAGGATTATTTTATGACTCTCGTCATTAGTGATTTATTTCACAGAAATCGGTTTAGATTTAGATTTAACTCCCATATATGTGTCGCCCGATTTTCATTTCCATAGCCATTGCAAGCGCATTAATTAAGCAATCTTCGGTGGAAATCGGTTCAGATTCCCATATATATGTTCGTCTGATTTCGTGCAATATTGCAACATTGTGGTCGATCGATTTTCACAAAATTTGGCACGAAGGATTCTTCTGTGACTCTTGAATTTCATAGAAATCGGTTCAGATTTAGATAGGCTTGGGATCGAGCTTAGCACGGAGAATCGAAAACACGTAAAAGAGTTTTTTTCTCTTAAATTTCATTAATTATTAATGTCATTGATTTCTATCTGGCTGGGTAGTTAAACCGGTGACGTGTGGTCCCTGGTCACAATCGGGACATACATCCTGCACGTCAGCATCAATCCGTGCTCTGTAGGAATTGAGGCGTCTGCATCTGTCGAATCGTAATTGAGCCAGAACTACCCTGGTTAGCTGGGGGAATCAATTTCTTCAGGTGCAAGGAAGGCGGATAGTCTCCAAGCAACACATTCAACCGGTAGCTATTCACCTCACGCTCTAGATCATGTAGATCCACCTCAAGGTTTCTGCGTGGTGGATATTTATCCACAAGATGATGATTGGGATGGTCGCTGCGATAATAGCCCAGATGGATTGCTTGGACAGCATGTACTTATGTCTTCGCACGGGTGGGATCTTTGTCTGATAAAGGTGGTGCACGTGACAGCTGAGGAGACAGTCCTTCGCAGTTCGGAGAGCGGCATTATGACAGACCTGAATATTCACATTAAGCTCATTATTCACCTTACGCATATTTGTAGTGAACAATGTGGCTGAAGATTTGGTGATAGATATCTTCAAATCTGTTGCAGCGAAATAAGCAGATGCCAAGAAACCGTGGGGGGCTGATGTCCGCATATGATACGATCTCAATTCAGTCTGGAGGGTGTGAAATAGATGATAGGTAGTGTTTCAACAGGAAGACCACCGTGGCGCATAGGTAAGCAAGTCCGCCTATGATGCCGCATGCCTCAGTTTAAATCCTCGTGTGATAAAAACACAATTAAAATTCAGCGGTGGTTATCCCCTCACTATTGCTGGCTTCATTTGTGAGGTTTCCTGCTATGTTAAAACTTCTCTACGAATTGGTTCCGCTATGCAGCACGCCGTTCGGACATAATAAGATGGCCTCGTATCATTGAGCCTCAACTTTAATCGGACGTATCCCCTGTTCTACAATGGAATGTTTATGGGAAATTAAATATTTAGTAGAGGAAAAAACAGTGCCAGAGATATCACCCTGCCTTCAGTAACTCCCTATTTACTCTACGAGGTTTCGACTTATCTCTAAATTCCACAAACGACTGGCGAATATACAGATAATTCGTGACTCAGCGTTTCAGGCCTGGCAGAAGTGACGCATTGGTGATATCCTCAAATAGTTTGGCACAGCTGACCATGTCAAACTCTTTCGAAAGGTCCAGTGTGTGTGTGCGGTGATGGCATGCAAATCAATTGTTATCCTGGGTAGTCTTCGAAAACCATGCTGTTGCTCGGTGAATAGAAATTCTCCAACGAGACTGGTTAGGAGAAGTTCCTCAAGCGTCTTGGCTACTGATGAGAGATCGGGTGATCAGTCTATGCGACTACCCTTACTCGGTTCCTTTCCAGGCTGCAGTAGCGGGATAACTCTGTTTATCTTCCAGATATTGACTGCTATAAGAGTGTTCAAAAACAGGTTGATCCAGACTCCAGGTAAATCGAGATTCTTCAGCTTCATTGTAGAGATTCCGTCGGGGCCCATCGCGTCCATGATAAATTATGATCGCTGTCCATCGGTAAGGAGACCACGGATACGACAAATGGCTCTCCTCTTAGCCTTCTCACTCCCTCACATCTGTCTCTGAAATTTCTAGACTACTATTGAATTCAATAAATTCCAATAGAAAACTGCATGCCTCTATTACTTGCTCTCAATTTAATGCTTCTTTTGAGTTTCTTTTGTTTGATTCTTCGGAATACCCATCAGTCTCCAGTCTCGTATTCTTCGCTTTTGTTAGCCATTTGTACGAGTATTATGTCGCACAGTGGGCCAAATGGCAAAAAAATTGGAAATAAGTCTACAACTTTTTATCTGTTGATTTTAGCCATACAAAATGTTCTAGACATTTGTAGAGGAGGACATAGGCTTTCAGAAAAGTGCTGTTGTTGGTCCATATCTTTAATACAGGGTGAGCTACAGGGTGTCAAAGTTGACCACTTTTGACTTCTCCAAGCTTCTGGGGGCCATAACTTTTGATCTACTCAACCGATTTACATGATTTAGGACTCTAGAGAAAGAGCTTGACAAGATCTAAAAAACTTATGCATAAAGTACCATGCCATCGTGTACTGTTAAGGAGTTATGAATTGTTTAATTTTAAAATATGAAAATTTGGCCTTGGTTTTTTTCAGTGTTTTTTAAATAACTCCGTCAATTTTAAAGCTATAAACTTCATACTTCACACAAATTATGCCAGCATATGTGTGCATAAAATACAAAAGGAATCACGTGAATATCTTTGGCGGTTTAAAAATGGCATCGTTTTCAATATGAAAAATATTTTTTTTGTCAAAAAATTGCAAAATTTTTCAAAAAAGATACTCCCATTTCCTTTAAGTTTTCGCAAACTTTGGCCGTCAAAGCATTATCATTTCTTTCCATTTTCACAAAGTCGAGGTATTAAGAAAAGTTTTAAGTGCTAATTTGGCTAATTTCGATATCAAACAACACCGTTATCTTAAGACCAAAATGGCCAATTTTTTTACTAAACTTCAAAAGTTTCTCACTGGAAAAAAAGTTCCACGGGGATTTTTTCGCTTTTTTTGAACTTAAATGAAAGCTTAAAATGTTCCCAACATTTTAAGGTATGTCTCGCCATATCCTAGCCATAAATGAGATCGTAGCGATCAAAATACTGAAAAAAGTCAATTTTCAAGTAGTGCTATATTCATTGCTAAAAAACAAGTATTACGTCACATTTTATTGCAAAGATGTTAAATAAACTTTTATTTGGTAACACTTCTTCTACAAAACACAAAAAGAATCATGGAAATATCTCTATTCTATTCCATTTTATGGAACCGGCAATAAAAAAGTCAATTTTTCAAAAAAGTCGAATTTCCCAAATTTTGTTTTTGTTGTCCTAATTGCACATGACACACTATAGCCATATTTACGCAACATACCTTATCGTAAAGGAAATTTTCATACCTTTCCAACAATGTATAAAACATTTCTCAACTCGGATTCTATCTACTCTAAAATTCATTTACACTTCATTAAACTCTATATAAAAATGTCTATTTGTGAAATGGAACCTTATATGGGGCCTACACTAAAACATTGATAGATTTGCCCAGGGTTTACAATACAAATGTGTTAGAATAAAAAAAGGTCTCCTGCCAAAGTTTAAAAAAATTGGAATAAAAATATGTGTTTTAGAGCGAAAACACTTCGCATCGGCGTGCGTTTGTATAGTACCTACATCTATTTTTAATGTAAGCTGATGATTTTTGAATAAAAAGTAACCTAGAAATATACCTGCATATATATATATATTTGTGTTAAGATTTGATGCAGACAAATGTTACCTGTTTCGCTATGTCGAATTCCCAGGAAATCCACCGTATCAATGAATGTGAAAAAACCTACCCATAAAAAATTCATTGTCATTTTTTTTAACCAAATTCGAGTCCAGGTAAATAATTATAGAAGAGTAAGTAAAAAGAGGCACTTTGGACCCCTTTTTACGATTGCGTCTGATACCTGAAATGGGTCATTAATTGTGAATATATTGCATAAATATTTGAACAAAATCCAAATTTTCTTCATTATATTTTGTAGAGGCGTAAAGGACATTTATAAGTTATGGAAGTCATACTGAAGTATTCCACTCTTTCGAAAATTGTATGGGACATCAAAAATGATTCCAAATCATACACGGAGTCATTTAAGGAACTTGTTTACACTTTGGACCACATATATGGAATAAGGCTAAATAAAGACGCTTTAGACAAACTTGAAAAATTCTACAAATCATTTGAGAGAAGGTTGCCAGAATGTTCATTCGCAAAAATCAAGTTTTTCAAAATGTATGAGAAGTGGCTGAAATCGGATCTACTTATTGAAATTAAACCGCTGATTCCCGGCCGGCCTAGCAAAGCATACGACGAAGTTACGGAGAAAACCAAAAAGAAAAAACAAGAGGAACTATTGGCGGCACATCCGCCAAATTTAATAAAAGATACGTTCAAAACAGCATTGTTAAAAACACAACCAAAAAATGTTGGACGAATTGTCGATGTTTTACCATTAGCATCTCCGAAAAGGGTAAAGAGAATGGTAGAAAGTATTCCAACTCCAAAATCGACTACAGAATTCACGGAGGAAGATGCACTGGCCCTGATTTTGAACCTAGGCCTCTCAAGAAACAAATACTCAACAATGAGGAAGGCTCTTCGTGAAAAAGGATGGGGTTGTTTACCCTCAAAACATAAATTGTACAACACCAGGACGAAAATGGTGCCATCAAATATATACGTGGACGAATTAAAAGCAAGAGTGAAACTTGCTGATCTTGTTGAAAATACAGCTGTTAGAATTATTTCTAATTTTACTGAAGAACAGTTGAACACATGTAATAATTCCGAAGTGGTTTTGATCAGCAAATGGGGTTGTGATGGATCATCTGGATTTTCCGAATATAAGCAACAAACAGAAATAGATACCAACTTCGCATCAATTTTCATGGCATCATTAGTACCATTGAGAATGAGATTGTACAAGGACCAATCTTCATCATCGAAAGAAAATGCATTTCAAGATATATGGATAAATAGAACACCTGGGTCAAAATATTTATGTCGCCCAATTCGGTTTGAGTATACAAAGGAAGACCGGAACACAACACGATCTTTGGTGAACGAAATAAAGGAAGAAATTGCTGCATTACCCATGATTGTTATAAACCAATTGGGAAGAAATATAAAAGTTTCGTTTCAACTACAACTCACTATGATCGATGGAAAGGTGGTAAACGCATTAACTGGCGTTATGTCCAATTGGAGATGCAATATTTGTGGCAAGAAGAATGGGCAATTCGAGGACAAGTCTGATGAAAA
Source organism: Stomoxys calcitrans (assembly GCF_963082655.1). NCBI lineage: Eukaryota > Metazoa > Arthropoda > Insecta > Diptera > Muscidae > Stomoxys > Stomoxys calcitrans. The sequence continues at coordinate 139,753,474 of NC_081553.1, forward strand.
TTTAGTAAACGAAAATGCGCTCAATTTCGGTATTTCGCCCCTGCACTGTAGAATTCGATTCATGGAGTATTGTTTGCATTTATCGTATGACCTTAAATATCGGACTAGCCCTGGAAACCGCGATGTCTCTGCTAGAAACAACCAAGATCTTCACAAAATGAGGCAGGAAGAGAAGAATCGAATCCAGTTGGAGTTTAAACAAAAGGGACTTATAATAGATAAACCTCTTTACGGATACGGAAGCACAAATGATGGCAACTCGGCAAGGCGGTTTTTTGAGGACCCCGTATCGACATCTAAAATAACCGGTCTTGATGAACACTTGCTAAGACGATTCAAAGTGATTTTGGCTGTAATCAATAGCAAAAAGATGATAAATTCAACCAAATTTGAAGCTTATAGTAATGACACAAAAAACATTTTATCTGATTTATATTCGTGGAAAGCTTTAACACCGACAGTACATAAAGTCTTACATCATGGCAAGGAAATTGTGGAATACAACATACTTCCGTTAGGAGAACTTACAGAAGAAGCTCAGGAATCCCGTAATAGAGATGTTAAACAGTTCCGGCTTTTCAATACCCGAAAGAGCACCAAATTTAACCAAAATTATGATTTACTTCAATATTTATTGTTATCGTCTGATCCGGTACTATACAGCATCAGAACTAAATGGCTACCAAAAATATGTGACGATATAGATAAGGACGATCCCGATGCCATTCAAATTAAAGAGCTTTTAAATTTTGATACCTTAGATTATTTGGTAGAGAATAAAATCAAATAATACAAAACTAAAATGCTTTTTTATTTTGGGAGTAGCTAATATACATATAAACGCACGCCGATGCGAAGTGTTTTCGCTCTAAAACACATATTTTTATTCCAATTTTTTTAAACTTTGGCAGGAGACCTTTTTTTATTCTAACACATTTGTATTGTAAACCCTGGGCAAATCTATCAATGTTTTAGTGTAGGCCCCATATAAGGTTCCATTTCACAAATAGACATTTTTATATAGAGTTTAATGAAGTGTAAATGAATTTTAGAGTAGATAGAATCCGAGTTGAGAAATGTTTTATACATTGTTGGAAAGGTATGAAAATTTCCTTTACGATAAGGTATGTTGCGTAAATATGGCTATAGTGTGTCATGTGCAATTAGGACAACAAAAACAAAATTTGGGAAATTCGACTTTTTTGAAAAATTGACTTTTTTATTGCCGGTTCCATAAAATGGAATAGAATAGAGATATTTCCATGATTCTTTTTGTGTTTTGTAGAAGAAGTGTTACCAAATAAAAGTTTATTTAACATCTTTGCAATAAAATGTGACGTAATACTTGTTTTTTAGCAATGAATATAGCACTACTTGAAAATTGACTTTTTTCAGTATTTTGATCGCTACGATCTCATTTATGGCTAGGATATGGCGAGACATACCTTAAAATGTTGGGAACATTTTAAGCTTTCATTTAAGTTCAAAAAAAGCGAAAAAATCCCCGTGGAACTTTTTTTCCAGTGAGAAACTTTTGAAGTTTAGTAAAAAAATTGGCCATTTTGGTCTTAAGATAACGGTGTTGTTTGATATCGAAATTAGCCAAATTAGCACTTAAAACTTTTCTTAATACCTCGACTTTGTGAAAATGGAAAGAAATGATAATGCTTTGACGGCCAAAGTTTGCGAAAACTTAAAGGAAATGGGAGTATCTTTTTTGAAAAATTTTGCAATTTTTTGACAAAAAAAATATTTTTCATATTGAAAACGATGCCATTTTTAAACCGCCAAAGATATTCACGTGATTCCTTTTGTATTTTATGCACACATATGCTGGCATAATTTGTGTGAAGTATGAAGTTTATAGCTTTAAAATTGACGGAGTTATTTAAAAAACACTGAAAAAAACCAAGGCCAAATTTTCATATTTTAAAATTAAACAATTCATAACTCCTTAACAGTACACGATGGCATGGTACTTTATGCATAAGTTTTTTAGATCTTGTCAAGCTCTTTCTCTAGAGTCCTAAATCATGTAAATCGGTTGAGTAGATCAAAAGTTATGGCCCCCAGAAGCTTGGAGAAGTCAAAAGTGGTCAACTTTGACACCCTGTAGCTCACCCTGTATTAAAGATATGGACCAACAACAGCACTTTTCTGAAAGCCTATGTCCTCCTCTACAAATGTCTAGAACATTTTGTATGGCTAAAATCAACAGATAAAAAGTTGTAGACTTATTTCCAATTTTTTTGCCATTTGGCCCACTGTGTGTCGGCATTTGATTGTATAACAGCATCATAATTTGCATTTTTGTTATCCTGGGACAGCAAGTTGTTCTTAACATTACTTCAAATTTGTGGTGTTACATAGTTCAAAGAGACAGCAGCTGTCCACAAAGCTATTTTGATATTCAAAGACTTGAAATAATGTCTGCTGTCTGAAGCTAAAAATGTTTAGAGATTAATTTTATGTTATCGCATTTGTAGTTGCAGATTGCCGTTTAATCTATACCCCGCATTAAGCATCTGCAATTCAGAGGAAGAATATTACGGATGCCACAACTTTTACATCTCGGTGTGCTGGACAATGAACTAGAAGCTGAAGCAAAGATTTTCAGATTTTTTTTGTATATGTCTTTTTTTAAGCCATTCGTAGATTCACTTCTTGAGTCAAGTTTTAAAATGTTTACCTTCTTTCTATGATTGAACGCCTCCAATTTGTTTGCCAACACCATATTCTTCTGCTAACAACCCAACGGACATGATTTTACTGTGATATTTAATCAGTTCTAATTTTTCCTGAATAGATATGTAGAATTTAACCTGCTCTTTTTTTCCTCTTTTTGCCCAAAATATGTCGAATTCCTACATTCTTGACTTTATATTCACATTAGACACATTTTGTCTGTCCCAAAACGAATCAAATAGCATTAACCATTAGATAAAAAAAAGCTTTTTATTAGCCTTACATTTGATTGCATGTAAAATTTGTGTTTCCTTGTTTGATTCAACAATTTTTGTATTAAATATTTTGGGCAAAAATAACAAAATAATATAGTTAAAATATTTGAATAATATGAACTTACCTTAAGACATAGTTCTATGTTGACAAAAAATTTCAAGCTCCCTAAGTAAAGAAATTTGTTACGTAGGCTGCTATATAAGTTTCTGCCCTAGGCAGTGCTATTGGAAAGTTTGACATTTTCTAGCGTAAACGGACCAGAACGTTTTGACGTACGACCAATAATTTGTAATGTTTACAGTGATTTTAAAAATTTAATTTGACAAAAAATAGAATTAGTTCGTGAATATTTTAGCGGGACCATTTTTCACAACATTCTGTGTGGCTTATCTCCACAAGAGTGCATTGATGAAATTAAATCTTTGTATGGCGATGAAGCACCATCTTATAGCACTGTGAAAAACTGGCATAATGAATTCAGTCTGGACGATACTCGCTTAAAATCGAATTCCGTGAAGGTTGTCCAAAAACGGTCGTTGTACCAGAAAACATTGATTCCGTGCGTTAACTTATAACGCAGGATCGGCATGTGGCATACCGTAATAGAAACATCTTTGGGTATTTCTTCCACCAGGATACATTCCTTACGCTAAAGAAGTTTGTTCTCGTTGGACTCCGCCCAATTTGACAATCGCTCAAAAAATGCTCGTGACGATTACTACGTAGAAATTTTGAAAAAATACGATCGCGGTGCTTCAAAATGTGTTTATTAGATCATCGCAGGTGGCGAATCGTGGACCTATGCGTATGAGCCCGAAACAGAACAACAATCTACCGTGTGGGTCTTCACAGACGATCCAAATCCAAGCAATTTAAGGCAAATGGTTGCGTGTTTCTTCGGTAAAACTGGTTATGTGGCGGCTGTTCCGCTTGAGCAATGTAGGACAGGGCATGAAAGGCAACTCTTGCCCTACACACCTGCAAGAGAGCCATTGGCAAAATTAGGGGGTTTAGACCGGCTTTCATGCATTGGGTATATACTGTAGTTGTCGGACCTATAAAGCTATATGGTGTTGTGGTCTAGTGGACTGCGCTTCCATGGTCCACCTACTGTTCAATACTCAACCTTATCCAAAGGATGGCTTGTTTGTGCATCACAGCCGCACTGTGGATGACACCATCTGATGCATTGAATTTAATGCTATAACTAATGCCTCTGGACATTGTGGGTAGACAAATTGCAGCGACCACTGTCGTGAAGTTAAGGGCGCTTTCTCATTGCTCATGTGGTTGCTACGGACATTGTGTTATACTTGATACAATATCTGATGTTCCAGGCAATGTGGATTACACCCTACCCGAGCTGCTTTTTACTGTATTCACTATTCCTGATAGAACTGATTGGAACTACGATATCCCTGGTAACAGAAGTTACATAGACTTCTTTACCGATGGTTCCAAAGTAAACGACCAGGTGGGCTTTGGGGTGTACTCTAAAGATCTAGAACTGGTCATATCGAAAAGGTTACCCGACCATTGCAGTGTGTGGTGGAATGGCTAAGATATAAAGTCATAACGACGATTGGCATAATTTTTTTCTCAGACAGCCAGGCAGCCATTAAGTCCCTGAACATAAATTCCGCCCTTGACTGGGTACCAGGCCACAGAGATATCTCAGGGAAATGTGAAGCGGACGTGTGTCCCACACTAGCAGCCAGAAGAAGTTTCTCTTTAGGTTGTCATTTCTTTGAGAACATGTCTGATTTAGCGGATGTGAACATTCGCAAGTTACTGGGCTTTTCAAAGCGATCTGGATGGTTCAACGGTAGGAACTAGAAGGCATCTTCCTTCTTCTATTCCTGTAGTATCACAATGGACGAAAACGTCTGAGTGAGTCTGATGGCAGACTGCCAATTAATGCTAACCTAACGTAGGACGGTCAGTTCTGAGTGGTACACCATTATTTGATTGGCTGAGGTCTAGGGTGAAATTTGAAAAACGAACATCCGCCGTACCGTACTATTTTTTATTCCCGCACATTAAGAGAAAAATGCGTTGTCAATGACTTTCGTCGCCAGAAAATGGTTTTGAAGCGTTTAATACCCATGTTTCGAAAGTGTCTCAATTTGAATAGAACTAGCGCTAGGACAATTAGTTTGAGAGCATACAAAAGTGAAGAAATCAAGTTGGAGCATACTTGAAAAACTATAAAACTTTTTTAATAGTGAAAATTTTCATTTTCATAATTAGGGCGGAAATTTATTTAGCTGCCCTCGCAAAATAGGAAAGATTATCATTAAATCCTATTAGTCTGCGGTTTTTTTCTATGACATTTGTTTGTGTTTTTGTCGCTAGGACATTAAACATCAATTGGTGTGCATTTTGGCCTAGTTAGAGAAAAAAGCTTTCTAGAGAATTTTCTGGTCGAGAATATTTGAAATAAATTTTCTTTTTCAAAATTATCATATTTGAGTGGGACATAAATTGTTTAGTAGTTGAAAAATAAATGTTTTTAAATTTAAACGCAATAATCTTACAGCTGCAATTACTAAGAAATCTCATAATATTTCTTATTTTTGGTTCTACCACCTTTTCTTATTATTGGAACGCATAAAGACATTGTTGAATTTTTACCGCATATCTTTGCCATCTAAAACAGATATTCGACCGATTTTATTAAAGCTCGAAGGAAAATTTTGCGACACCATTTAAACAGAATTGGTCAAGATTTATTTTTTTTTTTTGAAATATTAAACAATTATTAGTTGCTTCATGTTTTCCATTGGTTTGCGTTAAATTTTCGAAAATAAAACCAGCTGACCGACACAAACAATAACCTGTTAAAATCATAAAGCTAATTTGAGAGCAAATTAAAATGAGCGCAAAAAAAAAAAAAAAATGCAGCAACTGAAGCTGATTGGCGGAAACTATCACTTTAAAACAAAGATATTCGCAATTTTTTGGGTACTTACGTATTTATGAAAAGGTATGTAGACATATCTGTGTCACTGTATACGCATTGCCTGATTTACATTTTTTGACCCGTTGTTATTATAATTGTGCCCGAAATATCAAACAGAATGTTTTAGTACCCATTTTAACTCCTTTGCTGAAGTCAAACCAAATCGGTTTAGAATTTGATTTTCTTTAACTTCTTGCTGCAATTGCCAACTACAATTGTATAGAAGTCGTTCTATGGTTAGTATTCATAGTAATGCCTATCCGAACTTGTTGTTATCCGTCTATAGCGAATTTGTTATTATGTGCTGTTTGGCAGAAGTTTTTCATCAACAATTTGTATCCTCTTGTCAAACGCTTTTACCCACTGTCCTTATCAAGTAAGGTAGCAGTGCATTTTGTGGTTGGGTTTAGGTTTTCCAGTGATTTGAAGTTTCATATTTTTCACTGGGTGTTTTTTTTTTTATTCTGAGATTTGTCTTTTTCCAGAAGTACAGGTGACAAATCGGTTTTGCGCTATTTAAGCATAATGCCCGCAAAAGGTTTTGAGTTTCACAATGATTTATGAAGAGCACATACTTTGCGTATTTTTCCCTTTCATTTTTTGTTTCGTTTATTCTGGTTGCTGTGACAAATACCCGTAACATTAAACAGGAGACTGGGTCGCCGAGAAACCTTATCCGCTGAAATTTGTTTGGTTCGCTTCTGTTACGACAGATAGGGCCCTTGCCATACACAAAAAGGAATGTTTAAGCCATTCTAAATATTTTACACAGCTGGAAGGAAGTGTTTTATGCTGGCTGCTAATGTATATCGTTTTGTGCCATATCCATTGTACACCGCATACAAGATTTAAATGGTTATTATTGCTCTGCGTAGCGTATGAGTGATGAGTTATACCGTATTGACAACTTATACGCGGGCATGTACGAGTCAGCGGCATGTTTAATAAATAGAAATAGGAAATGAATACGAGCATGTACCCACGTAACTTTGGGGAAAACGGTTAAATATCGCCATTTACGTAAAAGCTGGGTATTTTAGGAAAATTAAGGAAATTTTTCCCTATTGTTCCTTAAATAATTGTGAACTTTAGCTGTAAAAAGTAGCCACGCGAATATTTTAAAAATAATAACGAAACATATCCAGACGAATACAATAAATATATTTTTGTATCCACCACCATCGGATGGGTGGTATACTTATCTAGTCGTTCGTTTGTAACACCTCGAAAAATTGATCTGCGACCCCCTTAAAGTATATTGTTATGTGGAGAAAAAAATAGGGACTGCGGATAGACAGACAAATAAAGGATTCTTTATCGGGCAGAATGAGAGATCGATGGTTTATAGCATTTTCTTAACGCATGTCGATTGCACAAGCAATTTCCGTTACAAAAATGTAAAAACGTGTGCTGTTTTTATATTTGCTAGTAATTTTAAACGTAATATCGTAATTTAACGTGTAATAAATAATAGGGACATTTCTGGTTTTTAAACGAAAAACTGCAGAATTAGAAAAAAGAAGGCAAATTTTGAGTTACGAAAGTATATTGTGTTCTGCCAGCTCGTTAGTTACTTAACGATCTCTTGTGTTCAAAAATGGCTCGAATCACTCTGGGCTCGAATTAACCTGGGCATGGAATAGTTCTGCCGAACCGAAACGGGTATAAGTTTCTACGATTTGCGTTCCACGGACGTGGTCCTCTTATGTGAGTTTTAACGATATTCCACAGATTTTAAATCGAATTTAGATTCGGTGACTTTGGGCTTCACTCCAGGACATGTATTTAATTACACACTAGCAGACCCGGGCCGCTTTGCTGCGCCTTCTTTTACTTTATATGGATCAAAATTTTCCTTGGAATATTTATTTTCAACAATTAAAGAGCTTTTAGTGAAATACCATGCTAATTTCATTAACAGTTTAACAATATAAGTGCCTTTGTCTGAATCCCATATGATCTTTATTGGTCTACGAATTTAAGTTCGGATGTAAGGTGTACTCCATTCTTATAATACTTCACTTCAGTCCGATATTCTCTTATATCTGATTTAGGGGTGTTTTCTGAGGTGAGGTGTTCCCCCAGACACTTGGCCCTGAAAAACTTTCAACATCGTGTTCTTCTTTCAAATACCATTTATTTAAACACCATATTGCCATTGGTTTTGAGGGGAGTTTACACGATGAGGCGTCCCCCAAACACATGACCCCACAATAGGTTATCAAATTCGTTTTCTAATCTCAAAAACTTTTCATTTGAGCCACATATTGGCATTGTTGGAAATTTTTTTACCCTTTGGGGGTGTTTTGGGGAAGAAGTGATGCCCTAAATACATGGTCCTGCATTTGGATATCAAATTCGTATTCTACTCCCAAATATCTTTATTTGAGCCCAATATTTCGATGGTCAGTAAAAAATTGCTGTTTGTGGGGTATTTTGGAAAAGCGGTAAACCCCCAGAAAATTGGTTCCGAAAGTGGGTATCAACTCTTGCTCTACCCCCCAATACCTTTCATTTAAGCTGCACATTGACATGATCGGTAAATATGCCCGATTTAGGGGTGTTTTGTGGGTTGGGGTGGTCCCCCAAACACTAAGCCCAGAAAATATATCAGCAACGTGCTCTATTCTCATATATCTATATATCATTTGTTTAAACATCATATTGCCATTGGCCTCAAAATTGGATATCAAATTCGTTTTCTAATCTCATTTGGGGTATTGGCCTTAAAAACTATAAATACCTAGTTCCACTCTCTTTAGGACCCAAATTGTCTTGGTGAGCAAATACGTCCTATTTGGGGGTTGTTATGGTGGTGAGACGTCCCCTAGACTGTTGGTCCCTAATGTTGATATCAGATACGTGGTCTACTCCCACATACCTTTAATTTGAGCCCCATATTTCCATAGTCGGCAAACATGACCGGCTTGGGGGGTGAGTTGACCTTGAAAATATACTCTCAGTGAGATGACCTTGAAAATATATATCGGATTAGTAAATTGCAAATTTCGCTCATGAACATTCCACTGAGGAACAGGGACATACTTCTCACATATCAATGAGTGCAGTCCGATTCAAGTTTAAGCTCAATGAAAAGGCGCCTCCTTTTTATAGCCGAGTCCGAACGGCGTGCCGCAGAGCGACACCTCTTTGGAGTGAAGTTTTTACATGGCATAGTACCTCACAAATGTTGCCAGCATTAGCGGGGGAAACCACCGCTGAACATTTTTTCTGATGGTCTCGCCAGGATTCGATCCCAGGCGTTCAGCGTCATAGGCGGACATGCTAACCTCTGCGCTACGGTGGGGGGTTTCCTGTTCTTTTTTACCCTCCACCATAAAATGGGGGGTATACTAATTTCGTCTGTAGTGTGTATATGTGTGAGACAATTGTCTGGCCTTGGTCATGATCATTGTCTGGCTTAGGTAATCTGATTCGCGCATATGGACACCCATCCGCGTTGCCGTGTGAATATACATACGTTGCATATTCACACAGGTGAGCAACCCAACAGCATGGGAACATGCTGCCTAGGCTTAAGCTAGCTTAGAAATATTTTGTTTAAATAAAATTCAATTTAAGAACAACAGCCAATTGAAGTGGTCCTCAATTCTTTCACATGGCGACCGTGAAAATAAAAAAAAAATAAACCCTACTCGCCGCCATTTAGAGCACAGTGAAAAAAAAAAACTAAAAACGATTTTTTTAATTATTCAACGGCAAAAACAACACATAGAAAATAAACATAAATGAAATACAAAAAACTCCATAAAAAAACTGAAAAAAAGCAAACAAAAAGAATTAAACAAGAAGAAAACATTAAAACACAACAGCAACACCAAAAAAGATGAGAACTGAAGCACAATAAAAAAGGATCTTTTTAAGCAAAATCAAGCAGCAATTATAAAATGAAACACTGCGCCAACAACAACCATCATTTGTTGCTAAACCAACAATCAGTTAATTGCATCTTTTCCAATCCTTTATTATTACCAACAACAAGTAGCAGCAACAACAATACAAATAGAGGGACCGCATCTACAACTTCCACCACCACCACAACCAGAAACGTAAAGATGTTCCAGCATAAGCTAATTCTAATTGTTAAAAATAGTTTAACTGCTTCCATCGCAAAGAGTTTCGCAGGACAACAACAACAATAACGCATTCAAAAGTTAAGTAAAATCCATATATTAAATATACATATATGTATAGATTTTTTTTATTTTGTATTTGTATTTGTATTTTATTATGATAAAACCCATACAAAAGACAGTGTCTTATATAAAGCATGGGTTAGTAAATTGATAAATACAATGAGTTCAACAAGTTTTCATTTAAATAGAACAATAATTGGTACAAAATATTTAACAATTTAAGCAAAGTTACTGATACAATATTTAAGTTAAAAAAGGTTTAAACAAAACAAAAAAAAAAAAAGAAGAAAAAGAAACTTTAAAGAAAATTTAACAATTTAATCAAAGTTACTAATAAAATAAATTTAAAAAAAAAAATAGTTATAAAAAAAACAAAACAAATAATTAATTAAAATGATTATAAATCAAAGATTTGAACTGACGTTCATTACTTATAATTTGAATACTATTGGGAAGATTATTTCAGAGACGTATAGCATTAACAAAGAACTGTTGTTCAGATACACGATATTGATGACGTATTTGTATTACTTGTTTACCTCTTGTAGAGTTAGCAAAACGCAAAACAGAAGCCAGATATGACGGTTCATTGGTATAAATTATCTTGTGGATCATTTGCAACAAGCGTATCTTAAGGAACGAGTTAAAAGAGACACCATATACTTTATTAAGCCTCTTCTTACCGCCTTTGGTTGTTGACGCTGCACAAGTGATTCGTTCAACATATTTAGACTTTAATCGGCGTAATCATTTAAGAGTATAGTAATCATGGGTAGTACGGAATCAAAGATAGAGGATCCCAATGCCAATGTGATTAACGACATTGTTGTAAAGGTAGAAAGTCCTACCAACTACTTCTTAATCATAATTAGTTTATTGGCAGCCCAGCTATTGGTAACTCTTTACCAACTGCATAAGAGGGCTCTACGGAAGAATTATATAAGGGCCGCTTCTGTTGCAAACGATCTTGAAAAGGTATAGGAATCAATATGTCAAAAAAATAACTTAAAAAAAAATCTTGACCAGCCATACTAGCACAAAAAATAAATGAAAATCTTTAAATTTTAGAACTCACATGGACTGGATCGACATAATCGGTGTAGCCAGAATAATCAAAGAGCAGAACTTTGATAGGTCATACAAAAGTCTGAAAGTAGACAGACCGATAGGAAATGAGACATTAGGTCGACACCTCAAAATATTATTTGAAGCCCTGGAAAAAATTCGGACATTTTTAAAAGGGTACTACGATAATCTTACCCCCTCCCACAAAATAGCAGCAGAAGCATATTTTTTGGATGTACGAAATAAACTAGCAAATTTATTGGAATCTAAGGGCATAGAAAATAGATTGTCAGTGAGTTTCCATGACGAGGTCGTTTTCTACATTAAATTAGAGGAAGTTGGCGAAAACATTGATTGTGAATCACTTACCAAACTCTTTGACATTGCAAACGATGCAGGAAACATGACACAATCGGTTACGGACTTTCTGGGTTTGGCCACAAGGGTCATACCGGATTTTAACGGAAGCTCCGAAAATCTGCAGAGTTTTCTTGATGCACTGGACCTTATAGATTCAGTAAAAGAAACTCATGAACAGATTGCAGTGAGAGTCATTAAGACAAAATTAAAAGGGACGGCGAGAAACCTTATCGGCTCAGAAGGGACCATCAAGGACATAATAATAACATTGAGAAAATCTGTCAAAGGCGAATCAACTGAAGTTATCACAGCAAAAATTTTAAATATTAGACAAGGAAATAAGACGGCAAACTCGTTTGTGAGTGAAATTGAGGAGCTTACGAAAGCACTGTCTAACGCCTACATTTCTGACGGACTACCTGTAGAATTAGCACAGAAGTACTCAACTCAAGTAGCCGTCAAAACGATGTCGAAAAACGCATCCAGCGATAGAGTTCGGCTTATAATGGAGTCTGGGAACTTTAGCACAATGAATGATGCGGTGTCGAAATTTGTATCATCTTGCACCGAGGGCATGTCCACCTTTGATGTAAGATACTACAATTCGAAATGGTATGGACGCGGAAATAGTCGTGGACGGGGTAATGGCCACTATAGAGGACGAGGTCGTTACTATAGAAACAATCGAGGACGTGGCTCCAATAACCACAATTTCGACAGTCGAAACAATAAAGGTAATAGGAACCGCAACGTGCGTATCCTTACCGAAGAAAATAATGATTCGGGAAACCTGAATCTTCCCTTGGGAGAACAATAGTCCAAAATCCAACTATACATCATATAAATCTAAGTCAGAGCATATTTGTGAAGGCAAAAAACAATTTTTCTAATAACATTCTCACATTATTAGTAGATACAGGAGCGGATATATCTTTATTAAAGCAATTTAATAAAGAATATAGTCAATTAATCAAGTCTAATACCACAATAATAAGTGGTATAGGTGAAGGAACAACCAAGTCATTTGGATCAATTGATTTGGATCTCCAAATTGACAAATTCTTAATACCCCATGATTTTCAGGTGGTGGATAGGAATTTCCGTATACCTTGTGATGGTATTCTTGGCATGGATTTCATTAAGAAATACAACTGTATTTTGGATTTCAATGAGCACCATGATTGGTTGATTCTAAGACCTAACAACTTTCATTGTAATATTCAAGTCCCTATTATATTTTCTGACGTTAACCATAACATTTTGTTACCTGCTCGTTCTGAAGTAATTAGAAAAGTACATATAACAACAAACGAAAAAGAGTTTTTAGTGATGAATCAGGAACTTCAACCTGGTGTTTTAGTCGCTAGCTCTATAGTAAATGCTAAAAACACATTTGTTCGAATTTTGAATACAACTTCACAAAATGTTATACTAAACACCAAGAGTATTGCGACTGAGAGTTTGAAAAATTATGACTTGATTGAACAAAAATATCTACAAAATGACAGAAAAGAGGAAATTCTTTCAAGGTTGGAAAAGAATTGTCCCAAAGAGTTTAAGGATCAACTTCACAAATTGTGTTCTGATTACACGGATGTTTTTGGTTTAGAAACAGAACCAATCACAGCTAATAATTTTTATAAACAAAAGATAAAACTCAAGGACTCCTGTCACGGTCGCCATGTGAAAGAATTGAGGACCACTTCAATTGGCTGTTGTTCTTAAATTGAATTTTATTTAAACAAAATATTTCTAAGCTAGCTTAAGCCTAGGCAGCATGTTCCCATGCTGTTGGGTTGCTCACCTGTGTGAATATGCAACGTATGTATATTCACACGGCAACGCGGATGGGTGTCCATATGCGCGAATCAGCTTACCTAAGCCAGACAATGATCATGACCAAGGCCAGACAATTGTCTCACACATATACACACTACACGTCATTCTGATTGTAACTACTCGAAATATTCGTCTGAGACCCCATAAAGTATATATATTCTTGATCGTCGTGAAATTTTATGTCGATCTAGCCATGTCCGTCCGTCCATCCGTCCGTCTGTCCGTCCGTCCGTCCGTCCGTCCGTCTGTCTGTCGAAAGCACGCTAACTTTCGAAGGAGTAAAGCTAGCCGCTTGAAATTTTGCATAAATACTTCTTATTAGTGTAGGTCGGTTGGTATTGTAAATGGGCCATATCGGTCCATGTTTTGATATAGCTGCCATATAAACCGAACTTGGGTCTTGACTTCTTGAGCCTCTAGAGTGCGCAATTCTTATTCGATTGGAATGAAATTGCACGACGTGTTTTGCTATGATATCCAACAACTGTGCCAAGTATGGTTCAAATCGGTCCATAACCTGATATAGCTGCCATATAAACCGATCTGGGGTCTTGACTTCTTGAGCCTCTAGCGTGCGCAATTCTTATCCGATCAGAATGAAATTTTGCACGACGTGTTTCGTTATTATATCCAACAACTGTGCCAAGTATGGTTCAAATCGGTTCATAACCTGATATAGCTGCCATATAAACCGATCTTGGGTCTTGACTTCTTGAGCGTCTAGAGTGCGCAATTCTTATCCGATTGGAATGAAATTTTGAACAACTTGTTTTGTTACGATATCCAACAACTGTGCCAAGTACGGTTCAAATCGATGCATAACCTTATATAGCTGTCATATAAACCGATCTTGGTTCTTGACTTCTTGAGACTCTAGAGGGCGCAATTCCTATCCGATTTGAATGAATTTTGACACGTAGTATTTTGTTATGATATCCAACAACTGTGCCAAGTATGGTTGAAATCGGTTCATAACCTGATATAGCTGTCATATAAACAGATCTGGGGACTTGACTTCTTGAGCTTCTAGAGGGCGCAATTTCTATCCGATTTGGCTGAAATTTCGCAAGACATTTTTTATTGTTACTTTCAACCTCTATGTCAAATAAAATTCAAGTCGGTTCATAACCTGATACAGCTGCCATATAAACCGATCTGGGATCTTGACTTCTTGAGCCTCTAGAGGTCGCAATTATTATCCGATTTGCCTGAAATTTTGTACGACGGATTCTTTCATGACCATCAACATACGTGTTTATTATGGTCTGAATCGGTCCATAGCCCGATACAGCTCCCATATAAATCGATCTCTCTATTTTGCTTTTTGAGCTCACAAAGAGCGCAATTCTTATTCGAATTGGTTGACATTTTACACAGGTCTCCAACATATAATTTAATTGTGGTCCAAACCGGAGCATATCTTGATATCGCTCTAATAGCAGAGCAAATCTTTTCTTATATCATGTTTTGCCTAAGAAGAGATGCCGGGAAAAGAACTCGACAAATGCGATCCATGGTGGAGGGTATATAAGATTTGGCCCGGCCGAACTTAGCACGCTTTTACTTGTTTTATTTTATTTACTTATCAATATTTGAATGGAAGGCATTTTCAAGATATGATATATCCAAATGAAAAACAAAACACGGTTTTTAAGAACGAACGAAAGATTTAACAAAAAACAAAAGGCTTCGAACTTAAAAAGCTTAAAGAGCTTAAAAAGAGCGAAATTAATTACAACAATCTACTAACAAACAGTTTTTTTTTAATTTTACAATATTTTTTTTTTTGTTGAAACATATTTTACTGCTTTGTCCGGAGTCGGAATCGGAGTCGAACTCTCGCTGTGACCCTTCTACGAATAAATAACTTATTCTCTACCTTTTTCAAACGAATGGACTTTCTGTCTCTAATACTTCGCACAAACTGAAATTGAATTTTTCGTAGTAAAAGTGCTTCTTGCGAAAAATAAGATCATGTTTAACATTTTCGTAACGGGAATTGTTTTTGCAGTGTATATGAAATAAAAATTTTCTATTAGCCATTAATTGAGCTATCATTTAAAGTAAAGGGTGATTTTTTTGAGGTTAGGATTTTCATGCATTAGTATTTGACAGATCACGTGGGATTTCAGACATGGTGTCAAAGAGAAAGATGCTCAGTATGCTTTGACATTTCATCATGAATAGACTTACTAACGAGCAACGCTTGCAAATCATTGAATTTTATTTCCAAAATCAGTGTTCGGTTCGAAATGTGTTCAAATTTTGACAAATTTTGTTCAGCGATGAGGCTCATTTCTGGTTGAATGGCTACGTAAATAAGCAAAATTGCCGCATTTGGAGTGAAGAGCAACCAGAAGCCGTTCAAGAACTGCCCATGCATCCCGAAAAATGCACTGTTTGGTGTGGTTTGTACGCTGGTGGAATCATTGGACCGTATTTTTTCAAAGATGCTGTTGGACGCAACGTAACGGTGAATGAACACATTTCGAACCGAACACTGATTTTGGTAATAAAATTCAATGATTTGCAAGCGTTGCTCGTTAGTAAGTCTATTCATGATGAAATGTCAAAGCATACTGAGCATCTTTCTCTTTGACACCATGTCTGAAATCCCACGTGATCTGTCAAATACTAATGCATGAAAATCCTAACCTCAAAAAAATCACCCTTTACATTTAAATTCGCGACTTTATCCGGATTTATGGCCTTTTCGAGATTTAAGTGCTGAATTCTGTGTTATTGCTGGTTTTACCATGCAAAAATAAAAAAAATTACAAAAAAAAATATCCAATTTTTGCAGGATTTATTTTTAAATCCCAAATAAACCCGACTTCATTGCTGAATAATCGATAAAAGAACTAAAATATAATCCAGGCGATCACGGAATTCGTGAGGGGGTATCAAAACGGGACACAAGCAAGTGAAAGCATGTGGGGAAGATGATGAGACGTTGGAGCATTTCCTATGCCATTACCCGGCTTTCGCGGCTAAAAGACGCCGGTACTTAGGTGGGGAACTAATACCAGACACGAACGAACTTAGGGGCGTGGCATGGAAAATAATTAAGGACTTTGTAAGTAGCACGGAATTTCTAACATAAAATTTCTTATTCGAGATTACTTTTTAGAGCGCAGAAAAAGCCGATTACTGGCTTAGGTGCATGTCCATAGTGGCATGTGGTGGATTAAAATCTGCACCCACTTTTCAACCTAACCTCACCAAAGTTCAACTGTTTTTGTTTAAGGATGTGTGTGATATGCATATTCATGTGAATGCATGTACGCTTGTGTATGTCACTAAAATCACAACTACGGTGTAAATGGATAGTATTTGTTTTTAGTTTTAGATTAGATTTAGTTAAATACAGATCATAAAAATTTCAATGTAAACGTGCTATTACGCGCTTTAAAATCCTTTATTTGTCTGTCTAGCCATTTCTTTCAGTACGTATGTCGAAATCACAATAGTAGCTGAACTAATAAGAATATCCGCTTGAAACTTTGCACATTTATTTTGAAATTTCTGTTATGACTTCCAAAAACGATCTTATTCGGTCTGTAACCAAATATAGCTTCCATATAAATCTATCTGCCGATTAGCATTCTACGGTCCCTAAAAGCTTAAATTTTTGGCTATTTTCCACCAAAATTTGGCACGTAAAGTATACATATGGCCTTCAACTAAGTTCATTTGAGGAAAATATATGCAGTATGCTTGGTTGCGGGTTCCCAAGATTCCGCGCCACCAAACTAAGCACATTATTACTTGTTAACGCATTTGCCATTGTAAGCCCTTTTGATATTCACCACCTAAAGATGGGGAAATATTCATTTTGTCATTCCGTTTGAAGCATACGGAAATATCCATTTCCGACTCCTCAAAGAATATATATCCTTGAGCGTCATAAAATTCAAAGACGATCTAACCATGTCCGTGTGTCCGCTTGTGCTTATGCCGGTAGTAACCACGCTACAGTCTTTACAAATTAAGATATTGAGCTGAAGCTTTGCACAGATAATATTTTTTAACATATGTAGTTTGAATTGAAGCTCAAGGATAAGGCATATCATTTTTATAGCCTCTTTTTGGGGAAAATTTTTGCGTTCATCCAGAAAAATAAGGTTGCTAATATCAGCCTGTTGATTTTGTGGCCTGCTGATTTTAAGGCCTTTCCTGAATATTTATGTAAATTTTTGGCCACCTTAGCTGTTAGTTTTTTTTATTTTTTGAAAGCGTAAATGGTAATTTGTTTGATATTTGGTTTGCCGTTATTTGAAATCGTTTAAAAAACAATGAAATTGTAGCAAGTTTGCTAAAATTGTATTCTGAAACCCTTTAGCACTTAAAGAAAATGTCCAGGCTAAAAATCAACATTTTGCTTTCTGAAAACAGCAGAAAATGTTTGTTGTTTTAGCAAAAAATTATTGCTATCTCATTTTTGGCAGACTTTTTATTATTATACCAAGATATATTACTATTGGGTTGCCCAAAAAGTAATTGCGGATTTTTCATATAGTCGGCGTTGACAAATTTTTTCACAGCTTGTGACTCTGTAATTGCATTCTTTCTTCTGTCAGTTATCAGCTGTTAATTTTAGCTTGCTTTAGAAAAAAGGTGTAAAAAAAGTCTATTTGATTAAAGTTCATTCTAAGTTTTATTAAAAATGCATTTACATTCTTTTAAAAAATCCGATTTAGCGGCGCAATGGCAAATATTGTATTTACCCAGTTTATTGAAAATGTCGCGACATCCGTTCTAGGTATAAAAAGCTTCCCACAACCATCCCAATGGGGTGGAAATGTTACTGAGGCCAAGAATGCGTCATAGAGAGCAATTTTGAAATCAGTATCAGCGCTATATGTAAAGGAAGGACATCAGGTGAAAAAAAGAGAGGAAAAACATCCATTCCGCAGAAAGAAATGGGAAATGGAAAGTGAGTGTGAGCGAATTGGAGAAACATCAAACCGTTGGCTTTGGCAAAGACGTATGCTCTTGCAGAGAACATCAGATTTTGTTAGTTGAAATATCTAAATAGCAAATGTTTGCTAAAACAGCAGTCTTTCACATGCTGAAAAATCAGCCGTGTCTGCTTTTTTAGCAAACATTTTTGCCATTAGAATACGAATCTGATATCCAAATATGGGACCAAGTGTTTGGGGAGCCGCCTCTCACCAAAAACATCCCCAAAGGGGACAAATTTAAGACAATAGCAATATGGAACTCAAATGAAAGGTTTTTGGGATTAAAGCACGAATCTGATGTCAATATTCGGGAAAAGTGTTTATGGGGTCAACCCACCCCCACAACACCACCCAAATAGAAAGTATTTGCTGACTATTGCAATATGAGGCTCAAATTGGAGGGTTTTTTGAGTGGAACACGAATCCGATATATATTTTCATCCCCCAAAACACCCCCCAAGCCGGTCATGTTTGCCGACTATGGAAGTATGGGGCTCAAATTAAAGGTATTTGGGAGTAGACCACGTATCTGATATCAACATTAGGGGCCAACTGTCTAGCGGAAGTCCCACCACCATTACAACCCCCAAATACGACGCATTTGCTCACCAAGACAATTTGGGTCTTAAAGAGAGTGGAACTAAATATTCATATTTTTCAATAAGGAGTTTAAATGAGATTAGAAAACGAATTTGATATCCAATTTTGAGGGTAATGGCAATACGGGGTTCAAATAAATACATGGTGGAGGGTATATAAGATTCGGTATAAAACATTGCATTTTTAAGTGCCCGGAGTCGACTCCGGAGTCTGATTTGGAGTCGAGCAATTCGCCTAGAGTCGTAGTCGAAGCAAAATTGTCCGACTCCGCAGCCCTTCTCCGAACCTTTTTTAAAATCGATCGAAAATGCGTTTTTGATGGAAAATATGTCTGTTAATAATTGCATCCAATTATTGCCGTATGTTTTTATATGCCTTTATAAGTCCCAAAGTTTTCCTAATTCATTGGAGATAAGATAAGGTGATAGAACTAAAAATCAGAAATACGAAGAGATTTCAACTTAAAATTTTTTGCTTTCTTTTCCCACTAATTTTTACCCGGTAGATAAAATGAATAAATAATTGATGTCAAATGGACCTAGCGACAACTGTAAGTGCAATAGAAAAATTGCTTTCACAGATAAAAGTCTGCTGACTAATATCGTTTTAACACATTTCCTTCTTTAGAAGAAAGAAAGTAAATAATTCAAAAAGTTAATTTTAAAAATTTTTTTAAAAAATATCTCACTGTGTCCAACACTACGGAACTAATTAATTTCTACTAGAACCAACGCTGCTTGCTATCGACTGATAGATTTCGATCCTTACTCACTATGAGCTCCGTAACAAGTGGCTTAAATACTGCATTGTGAATTATGAAATTCGAAGGAAAAAACGAAATGGTTTCATTTGAAGTAATTATTTAAAAATGTAAATTAATTTGGGTGATTCGGTCTTTAAAGCAATTTTTTTATGTCTTTAGGAAAAATTGTGATGAAGTTTTGTCTTTAAAAATATTGCGCTGAAATATATTATGAAATATTACGTGATAAAAAAAAATCACTAAAATTTTGAACTTTAGAAAAATAATTTTAAGGGGTCCTGATCTGAGCAAAATTTTGTCTCTGTGGAATATTATAAAAATGAAATTTTGGCTACGACACTGATGGGAGCTATATCAGCTTATATACTGATTTGGACCGCATTTGGTACAGATGTGGGAAGTCGTAACAGAACACCGCAGGCAAAATTCAAATCGGACAAAAATTGCGGATTGCAATGACTGAAGAAGTCAAATCGGTAGATCTGTTTATATGGGAGCTATAACAGGTTATAGACCGATTAAGACCGTACTAAGGACAGTGGTTGGAAGTCATAACAGAACACTACATGCAAAATAGTAGCGAAATCGGCCAAAAATTGCGGCTTCGATGGGCTCAAGAAATCAAATCGAGAGAACGGTTTATATGGGAGCTATATCTAAATCTGAAACGATATGGCCCATTTGCAATCTCCAACGATCAATAGTTAGTATCTGTGCAAAATTCCAAGCGGCAAGCTTTACGCGTTCGTGATTTCGGTCATGGCTAGATCGACTCAGAAAATCGGGATGATCAAGAGTATGTATACTTTATGGGGTCTTAGATAAATATTTCGAGGTGTTACTAACGAAATGACTACATTAGTATACCGCCATCCTATTGTGGTGGGTATAAAAATTTAGACATTGAGCTGAAGCTTTTCACAGAAAACTATGTTTATCATGGCCTCCTATATCCACAATACTCGTATTTTTCGACGCTTTTGAAGAAATTTGGAACAGTTGTTTTAATTAGAATTCTCGAAATCCGTGTTGAATATGGTTTTATTAGGATATAGCTGCCGATCTCCAGATTTAAGGTGTTGAGGCCATGAAAGACACTTTTATTGCCCAATTTCACAGAAATTTTAGTCAATCTGTTCTACTGGTCCTTTGTTAGGTATGGTCAAAAACGGACCATGTTTGGATATTGCTACCATATTTAAAGATCTTAGGCATATAAGATGAAAATTTGTTGCCGAATTTTGGAAAACAAAAAACTTGATCTATGCCTACCACATGGAGAGTTACGTCCGCCTTCTCCTCCCTGTGAAAGTTCTCTGCGATCACACCTTGGTTTTGTTTGCATAGAATCCCAATATGTTTTCCGTCGCGAATTTGCTGCTTCATCCCTTGATGAAGACCATTGCTTTGTGAATTGGGGGATGTCCAACATTCTCTCCACATCGATCTTTGCGGCCCAGGGAGTATGGATCCTTACGTCAATGCATTCTGCTGACGCAAAACGCAGTGTAAAGATGTCCCCTCTAAACTCGCAACTCATCATATATATGGGTGGACCCTCTACAGAGTTCAATGCATATTTGAAAATCCTCTCGTTAACCAGATCCTCCAGTTGAGACCGATGATCTGGTGGAATCCTATCGGATTCTCTGCCGACATTGATGGCTCAATAAGTCAGCTGATCTCTGTAATGCTTTCTTGTCACTCTGGCGTTAGAGGTTGGCTCCTTACCTTTTGCAGCGACCATCTTCCCCTTCCGTAATGGCTGTGGCGTTCTTTTGAAAGTCCTAGTCTTCCATGAAGGAGCCGTGTGCTCTTCCTTCGTTTCTATTCTGACATTGTCTCCTCCTCAGAACGCTGCGGGAGGGCTGGCTTGGTCTTCCCAGAGTACTTGAAAGAGGGTGCTCTTTTTTTCCACCGATGTTGAGTGGTCTATCACAATAGAGCTGAAACTTTTCACAGATTTGTTTTTGTCCATTGGCAGGTTGACTTCGAAAATGAGCTATATCCGAATAAATATTTTGATATTCTCCCCATATAGATTTGGAACAGAGAGTTGTGATAGACCACTCAACATAACTCTGGAATAAATATGCAATATTTCGATTAAAGCGAGCTCTTATTTCATAAAGCTCACATGTAGAGACATGTCTATAAGAAACAGTAAAATAAATAGGAAAATACATGCCGATAAGAGCGTGCTCCATTCTTATTTGATGTACATAAAGAAAGTCTTATGAAAACAGAAAGTATCAGCACATAGGTGCAATGATAGCAGCCTTAGCCAAAATGTCATCATTTACATATAAAAACTATAGCAATTTATAACGCGCTTACATGCATGTTCACACACTCATGTGAATTCATGCATAGTGCTAAAATTCATGCATGCAGATGTATTTTCAATTAACATCCACCCCCTCGGAATACAAAAATAATATAACACAAAACTATTTAAAACAAAACAAATGGAGCTGTTATTTATAATTAATTTTTTTTTTTTTGGTTTTATAGTATCTTCATTGGTATAAGTTAAATATACGATACACAACTTTCCTTTGCTATTCTTCGCCAGCATCTTCTAGTTGTATCAAACAATTGTTGTTGCAATTGCAATTAATTGGCCACACGTTCCTTCACAATCTTTGTTATTTCTACAGATTTATTACAATAGCTTGTTAAGAAAGTGCTTTTTATACCCTCCACCATAGGATGGGGTGTATACTAATTTCGTCATTCTATTTGTAACTACTCGAAATATTCGTCTGAGACCCCATAAAGTATATATATTCCTGTTCGTCGCGACATTTTATGTCGATCTAGCCATGTCCGTCCGTCCGTCCGTCTGTCTGTCGAAGCACGCTAACTTCCGAAGGAGTGAAGCTAGCCGCTTGAAATTTTGCACAAATACTTCTTATTAGTGTAGGTCGGTGGGATTGTAAATGGGCCATATCGGTCCATGTTTTGATATAGCTGCCATATAAACCGATCTTGGGTCTTGACTTCTTAAGCATCTAGAGGGCGCAATTGTCATCCGATTTGACTGAAATTTTGCACATAGTGTTTTAGTATCACTTCCAACAATTGTGCTTAGTATGGTTCAAATCGGTGCTTAACCTGGTATAGCTGTCATATAAACCGATCTTGGGTCTTGACTTCTTGAGCTTCTAGAGTGAGCAATTCTTATCCGATTGGAATGAAATTTTGCACGACGTGTTTTGTTATGATATCCAACAACTGTGCCAAGTATGGCTCAAATCGGTCCATAAACTGATAGAGAGCGCAATTCTTATCCGATTGGAATGAAATTTTGTACGACGGATCCTCTCATGACCATAAACATATGGTCTGAATCGGTCTATAGCCCGATACAGCTCCGATATAAATCGATCTCTCTGTTTTACTTCTTGAGCCCCCAAAGGACGCAATTCTTATTCGATTTGGCTGACATTTTACACAGGTCTCCAACATATAATTTAATCGTGGTCTAAGCCAGATCATATCTTGATATCGCTCTAATAGCAGAGCAAATCTTTTCTTATATCATTTTTTGCCTAAGATGAGATGCCGGAAAAAGAACTCGACAAATGCGCTCCATGGTGGAGGGTATATAAGATTCGGCCCGGCCGAACTTAGCACGCTTTTACTTGTTTTTATTCATATTCGAAGTAAATGTGTGTGATACTTTCTTACTTGTGCATCCACAAACACTTTATTATTTTTTATTTTATTTTTTTCCACCCTGAGTAAGTGCATGTGAGCAAGATCACTAACACTAACAAACATTCATATAATTAGAAGTTTGGCGATAGCGTTTGTTTCGTTGGGCGTCGCGAAATGTAAATTTTCCCAAGAAAAAACAAGTACCGGCCTTAACGTATTATTTCAACTGCTACGCTATACAGAAGTTCGACTGTATTAGTTATGGAATATGAGCAACCAAGGTGGCGTATGGAGTATGTGGCATAATTATCAAAATATTATCATACGCACCCATGTACAATAAATTTAATGAGGAACTTATTGTAAACGGTTGGTGCTGCGTCAGAAGATCTCGCCAAGTCATAGGTGCTTCAAACTTGATTGCGTTTCTATTTGCTATGACCCATACTATACTACACATTTCTGACTTACAGTATTGGGAAGCCTTGAATTGTCCTGATTCTATTTTAAATCACTGCCACACAATTTAGCCTAATATATATTACCCCCAATTTATATCAAAAACTTTTTGCATCCAGCACATATCTTTTTTGTGAAAAGCGGTGGTGTCGGTGACAGCAGGGTGTCGAACTCTATTATTTCCCTAAATTGTCAAGGGCAAGGTGGTGCTGTCCTCCTATTCTCTGAAGAAAAGAGGTTTGCCAGGAGTAAATAAATTTCCAGATTGATTGTCCGTAGGAAGAAACCATGACTGATAGAATTATTTTTTCGCTCGAAGCGATTTAATAGATACAAAATGAACTACATATATATTTGGGAAGCAAATCTACACACTTCTTTGAAATTCGTCTTGATGAATCCAAATTAATAATATGACGTCTACTGATTTTTACTGAGAATAATATTTCACTTATTTGGAGTGCTGAAATACTTGATTTTATAACGTGTTGCATACTGTATAACCTCTGGGTACGAGCATGTTAAATTAGAAATTCTAATGACAAAAAGAATCAGAAAATTACATTATGCCCGTTTTGACATTTGAAATTAGTCCTATAAATCATCGTTCCCCAGCATAACCATTTTATCATTACGATATGAAAGACTGGGCTAGTTATTGACCACATTTGCAATGGTTAACCTATAATCCACTTAACCACAGTCAATTAAAATTGCATCAAATCATTGCCAAGCCACTTTCAAACGGACGGATGTTGCACACATTGTTGGCCATATTTCCATTTGCAGCCGCAACAATGTCTTCCACAGTTACTCACCATTTGCGTCTTAATGGGCGCCCTGACATCGGCATTCATTGTCGGCTGGTCGGCATTAGTTTGCTGGTCACATTTGAAATTTGATTTGATTGCACACTAATTTATTCGAGAGTTTGTAGTAAAATTTAAAAGTCGCTTAATTAAAAGGCACATAGCAGTGTGTGCTACGATAGTTTGCAGCAACGTTCCATGTAGTGTGGATTAAAGCGAACAAATGATTGCAGCACATACTAGTTGTGCCCAAAGGCTAATGCACCCCATTCCTTGTGGTCCTCTCCTTCTCTTTGCCATAGTCCCTGAACTTGCCTTCGTATGGGTAAATAAACAGCGATTTTGGCAGTATGGTACTGGTTGTCATCAGTGATGGTAAATCAGTTAATGGAGACGTTGAGAAAAATAGACGGAAACGGCAGCTAAAAGGTACCATTAAAATTTAAATTAAACATTTACTCATGCTAACTGGTGTTAGCATGATAACATTCTGTCTGATAGTCAGCAAGGTTTTCGGAAATCTAAATCAACTGTTATAACCCTTTTAGAATTGACAACACTTGTTAATGAAGGTATTATAAAAGATATATACCGACTTCAGCAAAGCCTTTTACAAGGTCGATCACAATTTGTTACTGCTTAAACCTTGGAAATGGGCTTTTGTCCAATGTTACTAAAATGGATTGGCCCATATTTATCGGAACGGTCACGGAAGGTGAAATTCAGGAAAATTACTGTTACGTCTGGGGTTCCACAAGATAGTCATCTTGGTCCAATTCTATTCACTCTGTTTATAAATTACTTGTCTCAAGTTATCAACTACTCTCATGTACTAATGTACGGAGATGATGTTAAAATCTTTTGCTCATTTATTGATACTTTTGACCAATGCTTTGTACAGGCTGATCTTGATAATTTAACCAATTGTTGTGATGTAGATCTTATGCAACTCAATATTAAAAAATTTAAACAAATGTCTTTTTATCCAGCTCGACATATGAATACGAGCTTTTTTTTGCTAGACCTGAACTTCAGCGTGTAGAAACATTCGTAGACGTCGGCATCCTCTCGGATAGCAGATTAAGTTTAAAGGCACATATAACAGCAGTGGTTAACAAGGCTTATAGTTGCCTTGGATTCATGAAAAGATGTGGTAGGAACTAAATTATATCTCTATCACCAAGAATTTATAAATTTCGGTAATATGGGATCCTGTTTATACTATACATTCGGAAAAAATTACATCTATGCAGAAACAATTTCTTCTGTTTTGTTTACGACGCAATGGATGAAATTATCAATCATTACCTTCTTTTAAATTCAGGCTTACTCTGATTAAATTAGCAACACTGTTTAGCAGAAAGATGTTAAACCTTACCTTTCTAACGAATGTCTTACATCACGAAATATCTTCCGAATTTATTATAAACGTTATAAATCTAAATGTTGCGATTCGTCCAACGAGGAATTTTCAGCTTCTTTTCATACAATATTTTCAAAGAGATTACTCTTGCAATGATCCACTTTGTCGCTTTTATTTTTGGTTTCAATAAGTACTATCACTTTTACAATTTGTCTGAATATAACAGTTTGCTTAAATGTAAAATTATTTTGCATTTAAATTTGTGATTAACATACAAGTCATTGTTAATCGTAATAGCAATAACTTGAATTGTATATATGTATGGTTTTTATTAGTCTGTAAGGATCTACTATCTATTGACTTAAGAATAATAAAAACAAGTAAAAAGTTGTTAAGTTCGGCCGGGCCGAATTTTGGATACCCACCACCTCGGGTAAATCTATTAACCACCTTTCGTCAAAATCCGGTGAAAAATGCATACCTTATGCCCCATAGCAGCTATGTCGAAATACGTTCCGATTTGCACCAAATACTTTTAAGTACAAGTCATTGTTCAATTCAATACGACACTGATGTCGAAAAGCCTTACATAAATCACTGTGTCAAATTACAGTGAAATCGAATTATAAATGAGCCTTTTATGGGGCCAAGATTTTAAATCGAGATATATGGCAGATATATCTAAATCTGGACCGATCTAAAAAAAAATTGAAGGAAAATGTCGAAGAGCCTAATACAACACACTCTTTCAAATTTTGGCGAATTCGGACAATAAATGCGCCTTTTATGGCCCAAAAAATTGGGAGATCGGTCTACATGGCAGCTATATCGAAATCTTAACCGATCTGGGCCAAATTAAAAAAGGATGTCGAAGGATCTTACACAACTCACTGTCGAAAATTTCTTCAAAATCGGATAATAAATGTGGCTTTTATGGGCCTAAGACCCTAAATCGGCGGACCGGTCTATATGGCAGATATATCCAAATTTGGACCGATCGGGGCCAAATCATTGTCGAAGGGCCCCACATAAATGTGGCTTTTATATGCCTAAGACCCTAAATCGGCGGATCGGTTTATATGGGGGCTATATCAAGATAAAGTCCGCTACAGCCCATATTCAAACTTAACCAGCTTGTGGACAAAAAAAGAATCTGTGCAAAATTTCAGCTCAATATCTCTATTTTTAAAGCCTTTAGCGTGATTTCAACAGACAAACGGACGGACGGTCTGGATCAAATTTTTACGCTGATCCAGAATATATATACTTTATAGGGTCGGAAATGGATATTTCGATGTGCTGCAAACGGAATGACAAAATATACCCCCATCCTTCGGTGGTGGGTATAAAACGATAAAGGAAGTGAGCCTTTAATTAAAAAGATTTACTAAGTCATAGTAACATTAGACATAATTTTGCTCCAATTTTTTTCCTTTTAGTTTACTCAAATAATTTTTTAGGTATATACGAAAGTTGCCTTTTACATTTCGTTGCAATCTGCCAACTGCCTTGCGTTGCAATCTGCCCACTGAGAGCTCTATCGTAAAACTTGACATTTTTGAGTTTATACGTACTCAGAACGTTTTGATATACGAGTATTATGTGTGTTGTTTACAATAACTGAAAAGATTCATCTCGGCCAAAGAATGGAATTAAATCGTGAACTTTTTCGTGCGATTATTTTTGACAACTTTCGATGTGGTAGTCCATAACACTCAACAACAGTGCATCAATGAGCTTTAATTCAATTTTTGGCGATGAAGCTACATCAAGGACCGGTGTTTATCGATGGTATGGTGAATTCAACCGTGGTCGGAGCTCACTCCAAGACGAATTTCGTGAAGCTCGTCCAAAATCAGTTGTTCCAAAACCATTGATGCCAACTGATATTGAAAAATCGCTCAAAATAAGGCTCGTGTCGATTGGTCGAAAGAAATGCTCCAAAAATACGAAACAACTGCATTTTTGAGAACTCACAACATCGATTTGATGAATCATCCGCCATATAGTCCTGACTGGAACCGAATGACTACTTTTTATTCCCGTACAAAAAAATGAGAGGTCAATGTTTTTCGATACCTGAAGAAGCGGTTGATGCATTCAGAATGCATGTTTTGGAGATACCTCAATCAGAGTGGAAAAAGTGCTTCGACAATTGGTTCAAACGCATGCAAAAGTGTGTGGATCTTAATATGGAAAAACAATAAAGCGATTTTCAATGATTAATATTTGTTTTTGGTTTCTCCAATCCCAAGATATTAAAGGTAACCCTCGTAATAAAGAACTTAAATCTGGTTACAATTTCCAAAATTTTGAAATATCTATACTTTAGGGAAGTTAGAACAACACTGTAATCCAGTATTTTTTTTGAACCGAGGTTCAAGAAAGGTTTCCATTCCCTTAATAGCAAACTGATTCAATTGAAGTCTAATGATATTCCCACAAAAAATTGCTGCTTAAAAGTTTTTAGTATAAAGTATTCTATTATTTGTTTAGAAATGCGTTTTTTTTCTTTAATATAACATTTGCTTAATAAAAACACAAGCCGTTACGATGAAATCGAAATCTGCAAAAAAGTATCACGAAACTTATATATAAAAGTGAATTTGTGTTTGTTTGTTTGTTTGTCCGTTTGATTGTTTGTCCGTTTGATTGTTTGTCCGTTTGATTGTTTGTTCCGTATAGACTCATAAACGGCTGAACCGATTACCTTGAAATTTTCACAAATTGTGTAGGATGGTCTGAATGGAAACATAGGCTATATAATTTTTTGATATCGGAAGGGGGCGGACCCTCCCCCTTACCCCATAAGTACCACCCGGAAATAAAAGTGTACCGATCAGGACAATATGGGATTCAAATGAAAGGTATTCGGGAGCAGAATTTTCTGTAAAAAAATGGGTCTTAATAACTAGGGCCGTCCCAACTCCAAAACTCCCTAAAATAGGTTCGTTGGACGAGTACGACAATAAGGGACTAAAATGACAGGTATTCGGGAGCAGATTACGAATACGGTCAGGAAGAAGAAATATGCTTTATAATTTATTGATATCGGAAGGGGGCCGACCCTCCCCCGTTACCCCAAAAATACCTCCCAAATTCACAAGTGGACCGATAAAGACAATATGGATATCAAATGAAAGGTATTGAAGAGTAGAATACGAATATGGTCTTAAAAAACGCCTAAAATGGGCATATGAACCCATCATGACTATATGGGACACGGTTTGTTTGTTTGTTCCATAGAATCGGCTGAATAGATTTTATTATAATTTTTACAGATTGTGAAGGTTTATCTGGAGAAACACAATAGGCACAATATGGGTATCAAATGAGGGGTATTGCAGACTAGAAAAAGAATATCGTTTAAAATTTGGGTCGAAACACCCAGCGGACAGCTCTAACTGCAAAATTCATCTAAACAGAGATATTTGACGTCCACGTCAATATGAGACTCAAATGAAAAGTGCATTACAACAAATATGGCATAAAAAATTAGGTCCATATAATGGGAGGCGCCCTACCCCCAAATGAGCATATTAGCCGACCATGGTTGTATGGGACTCAAATAAAAGGTATTTGGTGGTAGACTAGGAATACGATATTAATATTTGCGTTCAAGTCTAGGTCGCGCTTTTCCTCCTAAAAGAAGTCAAATAGATAAATTGACCCATGATGGCAATATGGGTCTGAAATTTAAGGTATTTGAGAGTAGAAAACGAATATAAAATTTTTTAACGAAGTGTTTCAGGTTATGCCCTAAAGCACCCCCTAAACTGAACTTCATTTCCGACTGTGGTAATATGGAGCACAAATCAACAGCATTTGATATCTAATCCAACCATAGCAATTTGAGGCTCAAATTAAAGGAATTTGGGAGTGGAGCACGAATTTCATATCCATATTTGTCGTGAAGGGTTGTTTCAGTGGACTTGGCTTTACTATATGTATGCTGCCGCCGCGTCAGGCGATCTCCAGGGATTTTTGCCCTAAGATATGTTTCTATCAATCTCAAAAGAGTCTTCAGCATAAAGGATGGTAGACTAATAGGGCGAAAAACTTTTGGCTTCGTGTGGTAGAATTCTCTTGCTTACGGAATGAAAATGACCTTCGTGTCCCACCATCCCACAGTCATAACTGACATGGTGATACAAGCCGAGTATATCTCCCTAAGAGACAGCTTGTAATTCAACCAGGAATTACAAAGCCTGGCGTCTTAAAGGAGTCGAAACTTTTGAGCACCCAAAGAATTTTCGGCTCAGACATAATTTCCCTAATGGCCTCCGATGAATGCATGCCAGTGACGAAGTGCTTCTAGTGCCACATTGTCCGTTGAAGAATTTCCCGGGAAATGTGTATCAATGAGTAGTTCAAGTGTTTCCTCACTAGACATTGTCCATACATCCTCTAACATCTGAATATATCCCACTGTATTAGGTCTCGAGGATAGGACCTTCCTTAGCCTGGAGGCTGAAACCAAAATATTACATCTTCTCTTTTTGGTACTTTTCTTCAGGAATACCGTTAGAATTGTATACCTTCGAGATGCTTAACCTCTTAAGAGTTAATATATGCATATATTGTACCAAATGTTAGACTTTAAGTTTTTGAATTTTGGCCAATGGCAATGACCACTGTGCAATGGTCATAATGGTTTCAAGGTTTGCTTAAATAATTGGTATGTCATTTTCCTCACTATTAGCAGAGTACTACAGTGTATTTCTGGTCCACATCGGACCATATTTGGATATAGTAACCGTATAGACCGATCTCCCGACATAGGTTGTTGATCCCATAAAAGGAGCACTTTTCATCCGATTTCCATGAAACTTGGCACAGTGAGTTTTGGTAGACCCCTACACCTTTTCGCTGCATCTTGTTCAGATCGGACCATTTATAGATATAGTTGACATATAGATCGATCTCCCGGTATAGAACGTTGAGCCCATAAAATTAGTTTTTTCATCCGATCTCAATAAAATTTGGTACAGTGAGTTCGGGTAGACCCCTACAATTATTTGTTGAATATGGTCCATATCGAACCATATTTGGATTTAGCTACCATATAGAGCCATGATAAAAATTCCTCAATGAGTTGTCGCACTGCCATACCACGTTCGGACTTCTTGATATGTTGCTCCTGTTCCTTAATAGAATGATCAAGGGCAAATTTGCATTTTTGCCATATAGATCGATCTCCCGATTTGGGTTATTCAGTCCATAAAGGGAGCATTGACTACACGGTTTTGTGGTTCAATGATTGTCAATCAGGTAAATTATATTAACTTATGAGATAGATTTGCAAATCTCCAGAGTTTTTAAGGACATAAGATTGAGAAGTGATTTTTATACCCTCCACCATAAGATGGGGGGTATACTAATTTCGTCATTCTGTTTGTAACTACTCGAAATATTCGTCTGAGACCTAATAAAGTATATATATTCTTGATCGTCGTGACATTTTATGTCGATCTAGCCATGTCCGTCCGTCTGTCCGTCCGTCCGTCCGTCCGTCCGTCCGTCCGTCCGCCCGTCCGTCCGTCCGTCCGTCCGTCTGTCTGTCGAAAGCACGCTAACTTTCGAAGGAGTAAAGCTAGCCGCTTGAAATTTTGCACAAATACTTCTTATAAGTGTAGGTCGGTTGGTATTGTAAATGGGCCATATCGGTCCATGTTTTGATATAGCTGCCATATAAACCGATCTTGGGTCTTGACTTCTTGAGCCTCTAGAGTGCGCAATTCTTATCCGATTGGAATGAAATTTTGCACGACGTGTTTTGCTATGATATCCAACAACTGTGCCAAGTATGGTTTAAATCGGTCCATAACCTGATATAGCTGCCATATAAACCGATCTTGGGTCTTGATTTCTTGAGCCTCTAGAGTGCCCAATTCTTATTCGATTGGAATGAAATTTTGCACGACGTGTTTTGCTATGATATCCAACAACTGTGCCAAGTATGGTTCAAATCGGTCCATAACCTGATATAGCTGCCATATAAACCGATCTTGCCGTGATAACGGATAGAGATAACTTTTTATACCCACCACCGAAGGATGGGGGTATATTCATTTTGTCATTCCGTTTGCAACACATCGAAATATCCATTTCCGACCCTATAAAGTATATATATTCTTGATCAGCGTAAAAATCTAAGACGATCTAGACATGTCCGTCCGTCTGTCCGTCTGTCTGTTGAAATCACGCTACAGTCTTTAAAAATAGAGATATTGAGCTGAAATTTTGCACAGATTTTTTTTGTCCATAGCAGGTTAAGTTCGAAGATGGGCTATATCTTGATATAGCCCCCATATAGACCGATCCGCCGATTTATGGTCTTAGGCCCATAAAAGCCACATTTATCATTCGATTTTGTTGAAATTTGGGGCAGTGAATTGTGTTAGGCCCTTCGACATTCTTCGTCAATTTGGCTCAGATCGGTCCAGATTTGGATATAGCTGCCATATAGACTGATCCTCCGATTTAGGGTCTAAGGCCCATAAAAGCCACATTTATTATCCCATTTCGCTAAAATTTGGGACAGTGAGTTGTGTTAGGCCCTTCGATATCCTTTGTCAATTTGGCCCAGATCGGTTCAGATTTGGATATAGCTGCCATATAGACCGATCCTCCGGTTAAGGGTCTTAGGCCCACAAAAGCCACATTTATTATCTGATTTTGATGAAATTCGGGACAGTCAATTATGTAAGGCCCATCGACATCCTTCGTTAATTTGGCTCAGATCGGTCCAGATTTGGATATAGCTGCCATATAGATCGATCCTCTGATTTATGGTGTAAGGCCCATAAAAGCCACATTCATAATCCGATTTTGCTGAAATTTGGGACAGTGAGTTGTGTTAGGCCCTTTGACATATTTCTTCAATTTGGTCCAGATCGGTTCAGATTTGGATACAGCTGCCATATAGACCGATTTCTTGATTTATGGTTTTGGGCCCATAAAATTTATTCATTTATTGTCCGATGTCGCCGAAATTTGGAACAGTGAGTTATGTTAAGCCCCTTGACATACTTCTGCAATATCGCACAGATCAGTCCAGATTTGGATATAGCTGCCATATAGACCGATATCTAGGTTTTAGGTTTTGGGGCCATAAAAGACGCATTTATTGTCCGATGTCGCTGAAATTTGACACAGTGAGTTTGGTTAGGCTCTTCGACGTCCTTCTTCAATTTTGCCCAGATCGGTCCAGATTTGCATATAGCTGCCATGTAAACCGATATCTCGATTTAAAGTCTTGGCCCCATAAAAGGCGCATTTATAATCCGATTTCACTGAAATTTGACACAGTGACTTATGTTCGGCTTTTCGACATCCGTGTCGTATATAGTTCAGATCGGTATGAGGTATATGAGTATAAGGTATGAAATTTTCACCGAATTTTGATGAAAGGTGGTTTACATATATACCCGAGGTGGTGGGTATCCAAAGTTCGGCCCGGCCGAACTTAACGCCTTTTTACTTGTTGAAAATTGAAATGGTTAGAGCTGTGGTGTTACAATAATCTTCTGCCTCGTGACAAGATCCTAAAGATGGTAAAATTGGTATTTCGAACTATTTTTTGGGCTGCCAAATCTTCCATTTAGTCCGATTTCCAAATTTTTTTCAACAAAAAATTGGCTTTTTTGCTAAGCTTATATCATCCGTTTATGTTGACATATCATTGCTCAAACATCACTCAAACAATAGTTGCGGCTTTTACGGGCTTAAGACCCTTAATCGTCGGATTGGTCTATGTTGCAGCTATATCTATATATAGTCCGATTTAGACCATTCAAGAACTTAACCTCCGTATAGAAGAAATGCAAGTCTGTGCAAAATTTCAACTGAATATCTCAATTTTTGATGACTGTAGAGTGATTGCAACTGACGGACACACGGACATCGTTGAATCGTCTTAGAATTTTACGACGATTAGAAATATACATATATAGTTTGTAGGGTCAGAGATGGATATTTCGATGCATGACAAACGAAATGACTAAATGAATATACCCCCTAACCTATGGTGGTGGGTATAAAAAATTTGGTAGTCAGAAAAAATTTTCGAAATACCGAGGCTACCAATTGTTGTACCCATCACTATGAAATGGGGAGAAAATTACCAAAAGAATTTTGGACCCAATTATCTGAGGAGCCGCACTGCACCAAAAGAACTCCAAACGAACATATAGGTCAATGTGAGATCTTAATAAAAGGGATTTGGGAGCGGGTTTGTAAATTTGTTTGTTTGTTTGTTTTAGACTCAAAAACGAATTAACCGATTTTCTTGAAATTTTCAAAAATTGTGAACGTTAATCTGGAAAGAATAAAAGATTATATAATTTTTTGATATCGAAAACGGAATGGGCCTCTCCCTTATTCGGGAAAAGTGTACGAATTTTATATAAAAAATTGGGTCCTAGATTGTCGCCCTAACCACAAAACCCTCTGAAATAGGAATATTGAATGATCATGACAATAAATTGTCATCAGTATCACATTCATACTCTACTCCTGTATAACTTTCATTTTTGCCCTATATGGTCCCGATCGGCCCTCTTTTGTTTTTAGACCGTGCTGTTGGGTAAGGGACTTAATTTGTTCCCCCTGACTACATCGGTGGCTCCCATATAAACCGATCTCCCGATGTGATAGCTTCAGCCCCTAGAAGCCGCAATTGTTAACCGATTTGGCTGAAACTTTTTACATACAGTTTTGTTATAACTTCCAACATACGTGGAAGTTATTGTCCACATCAGTCTTTAACATGGCACAGCTCTCATTGGAACCGATATCCCCATTTGTTTTCTACGGCCTAAAGAAGCTTTCCCTGATTCGGCAGAATTTTGGTATGTCGGATCCTGCGTTTCCAGGATCCGACCTGGCCAAACTAAGCGCGTTTGTACTTGTTATATACCACCCACCACCGAACGATGGGGGTATATTCATTTTGTCATTCCGTTTGCAATACATCGAAATATCCATTTCCGACCCTATAAAGTATATATATTCTTGATCAGCGTAAAAATCTAAGACGATCTAGACATATCCGTCCGTCTGTCCGTCTGTCTGTTGAAATAACGCTACAGTCTTCAAAAATAGAGATATTGAGCTGAAACTTTGAGCTGGACATTGAGTTGTGTTAGGCCCTCCGACATTCTTCGTAAATTTGGCCCAGATCGGTTCCGATTTGGATATAGCTGCCAAATAGACCGATCCTCCGATTTAGAGTCTTAGGCCCATAAAAGCCACATTTATTATCTGATTTTGCTATAATTTGGGACAGTGAGATGTATTAGACCCTTCGACATCCTTCGACAATTTGGCCCAGATCGGTCCAGATTTGGATATTGCTGCCATATAGAGCGATCCTCCGATTTAGGGTCTTAGGCCCATAAAAGCCACATTTATATCCGATTTTGCTGAAATTTGGGACAGTGAGATGTGTTAGACCCTTCGACATCCTTCGTCAATTTGGCCCAGATCGGTCCAGATTTGGATATAGCTGCCATATAGAGCGATCCTCCGATTTAGAGTCTTAGGCCCATAAAAGCCACATTTATTATTCGATTTTGCTGAAATTTGGGACAGTGAGTTGTGTTAGGCCCTTCGATATCCTTCGTCAATTTGGCTCAGATCGGTCCATATTTGGATATCGCTGCCATATAGACCGATTTTCCGACTTAGGGTCTTAGGCCCAAAAGAGCCACATTTAGTATCCGATTTTGTTGCAATTCGGGACAGTGAGTTGTGTAAAGCCCTTCGACTTACTTCGTAAATTTGGTCCAGATCGGTCGAGATTCGGAATGAAAGGTTGTTTACATATATACCCGAGGTGGTGGGTATCCAAAGTTCGGCCCGGCCGAACTTAACGCCTTTTTACTTGTTTTTGTCTTTTTTTTGTAGTCATTGTTTTATAAATATTTTTATATTAATGGGTTATATAGAAAAGGACGGTATTCTCCCGCACGGATGAAGCTAACATGAAACGCCCCCGCTCCCTTCCTCCTCTTCAATAATTAGCTTGAGTATTACATGATATGGGAAACAAATTTCTTCGAAAAGTTCTGAAATGATACCTTCAGGAGACTTTAGCCATTTAAGATTTTTCATAACAAAGCTACAGTTTTCTTTCAGTGCTGCTTGCATCCTTTGAATTTCAACAAGTAAAAGTGTGCTAAGCTTGGCCGGGCCGAATCTTCGGTTCCGCCAAAAATTTAACCTTATTAACAGAGTTTGCATTTAAATCATTTTGGTCTCAAGAAGTCATATCAGGATATCGGTACATAGGGGGACCTGTATCACTATATTGACCTATTCGGATAAAACTTGACACTGAAGTTGTAAGTCATAAGTTAGGGTTTTGGGCCAAATCTCAACCGAATCAGTTGAAAATTGAGGCTTCTAAGGGCTCAATAAATCAAATCCGGGAATTGGTTTATATGGGGGCTATATCTGTTTATAGACCGATTCGGATGATACTTGGAATGGATGTTGGAAGTCATAACTCAAGTCTTTGTTTTAAATTTCCGCTTAATCTGAGGTAAATTGAGGCTTCTAAGGACTCCATTTGCGATCCCCAACGACCTTTTTAAATAAGAAGTATCTGTGCAGAATGTAAAGCGGCTGCAAATGGCTAGATACACTCAGAATGTCGCGACGGTCCAGAAGAATATATTGGGTTGCCCAAAAAGTAATTGCGGATTTTTCATATAGTCGACGTTGACAAATTTTTTCACAGCTTGTGACTCTGTAATTGTATTCTTTCTTACGCAGTTATCAGCTGTTACTTTTAGCTTGCTTTAGGAAAAAAGTGTAAAAAAAGTATATTTGATTAAAGTTCATTCTAAGTTTTATTAAAAATGCATTTACTTTCTTTTAAAAAATTCGCAATTACTTTTTGGGCAACCCAATATGTACTTTATGGGGTCGCAGATCAATATTTCGAGGTGTTACAAATGGAATGACTAAATTAGTATACCCCCAACATATGGTGGTGGGTATAAAAATTTGCATAGCTTAATGCATGTATTTTGGGTCTTGTTGATCTTGACTTTTAGTGTTTCGTTCATTGTGATTAAGTTCCATTAAATTATATTAGTTTTAATTTTTTCCAAATTTTATTACTCGAAATCTCACGATAAGGTATCAATTGGATCACGTGCAAAACATGGTGCTTTGAAGCATAAAAAGTACCAAAAAAATACTATGGTACATATCCATATGATCATCCCTAGTTTTCATATACATATGCATGTGTGCATGTAAATATATTCCATATGTACATATTCGGAGTTGTGGACTGACAGCGGGTCTCCATCATCCATGTTTACATTGAATGTCCTTTCATTTGTGTATGTGTATTGAAAGTCAAACACGGGTGTCTACTTATCTGAAGTGGATACTAAAACAATGGCTAATACATGTAAAGTATCAACAATGGTTGCATGCTGCAATGGCAACAACAGTAGCTGCAAAAGCAAAAGCAACAGTAACAACAATAAGAACACCAGCACCACCACCACCACCACCACTTTTACCAGCACCGATGACAATACCGATGTGTCGCAACAAAGGCAACAACGAATATGCAATTACAACACTATATTGAATATCGAAGTGAATTCAGGCAGAGAAAAATACGCCCCATTGGTCCCTTTGTCGGGTGTACGAATGGGTGGAAAATCGATTTGGATTTTCATGCAAGTTTCCAATAAGGAATACTTACTTTAAAGGACCATCACACTGATTTGCACACATACACATTTAACATAAAGGGAACGACATGCGAATGCCGCAAAGCCATTTTATATCAAAAGCGTCAGATGGATGCATTTCACACATGGTTTTAGGTTTTCGGAAATCCTACGCCATCAAATTCCCGAAAGCCTTTTGAAAGCCATATATGAAGCATTGCGATCAAATTTGTTACATTTAAAATTATTTTGGATACACGTAAAATTAAAATGGCAAATAAGGTGACAATGACTTCGCATGTGGACTTTTTCAGTGTAATCAAAAGAAAATGAGTAGTTTATGTAAATGCTACATAATTTTTTCGTCTGCTTGTCTTGAGATTTGATTTCAAATATTTAAGGTACATATTGAAATGTAGCCTTTGAAGAACGTAGTCCGCAAATATTGCAAGCATATTCATCCGATGTAGCTGATATTTTTCAAGGTAAGTTTTCCTGCTACCTCCATTCTTGATGTATTACCGAAACGGGCCACAGCTTCGCTTAAGTTTAGTTGATCTAATTTATCGTCCCGAGATATTCTATTTTAACAATGGTGAGTTCAGCAAGTCAAGCGACTTGCAATATTGTTCCATTTGAAGAGTGGAAGTGTTCATATGCTCAATGTATTGATTTTAATTACAATGGTCGAAATAAAAAAGTCATTTCATTGGCATCTATTCATTGCCAATGCAATTCTATGTTAATTGTTCCTGCTCCAGCTCTTGCCCTTGGTGCTGTGCTCATTGCTCGATGCCCGATGCTCGATGATGTTGTTCATTCTGTCCTTGCTGTCGGTCGATGTTAGCCGAGCCAATTACATGATGTATGTGGGTCCATATGGACGGGTACACATGTACAAATCATATAGTGTAGGTGTTAGTGTGTTTCAGTGTGTGTGTGCTTTAGCCAGGATATTGGTTTGTGGGTAATTTTTGGTGCTCTTCCCTGGGCTAGTGATGCTGTTAGGATGTATTCTACAACACCAACATCGTCAAGTACTCAGGGCACTTAAAGTGCTCACTCTTCTCTTTCTCTGTTTTCCCATTGCGATGAGGCGATTTTTTGTTTAAAACTTAAACTGGAATTCATTCTTATTCATTCCAAAGAAATCCTTTTTGTTGTTTCCACTTAATACATACAATAGCATTGGCAATCAAATGCAATTTCCAGCGGCATTTGAGAAGGTAGCTCAGCACAGTGCTTGGTGTACATAGAGCAGTGGAAAATGTATGATTCACTTACAGGGTGTTGTCTAAAAAAAACGCACAAGGAGTACGGGAAGGAAACTGTCTGGCGGTGCCGTTTATGAGCTTCAGTAGCAGCGGCGAATAGTATGATTAGAAAATACTTTTATAACGGACCGATTAACGTTTCGCCTTAACATATCAAACGTTAGCCATAAACGTAGTATTATTGAACGCAATTAACTTTAATTTAATTAACTAATTATTTAATTAATTAATTAACTATTGTAAACCCTTTGGCAGCTTCGTCTACAGTAAAATTAAAATTTTTTTGAAAACCCAAACACTCTTTAATTGCAAAAGTGCTTCGATAGCCGCAAACGAGTATTTGTGTACCGGACCAATAATTATTCTCTTGCATCTCCCTTACTAAAGAGAAAGGCCAGTTTAGGGAATAATACTCACTCTAGTGCACATTACTTCATACGTACATAAGAAAATAATCCCAAGCAGATCCATAGGCTTGGAAATAATTTCAATTGTGTGCACGTCACTGTCATAGACACATTCTGACACACAACGTTTTTCAATTTTTGTTTTGACGGTGCAAAGAGCAGGCAGTATATCGAGCAGTTTGGACGAGTGCGGAGGGTAAACTCGGAAAGTAGACATTTTTAAAGCTTCGGTATAATGGAAGGTTCGTGGGCAAATTTGGATTTAGCACACATTGTTTAGTAACATTTAGGCAATAAAGAAATATTCATCACAACGTAGGTATTTAAATGTGCGAAGACAACAAAAACATTTTTTATTTAAAGCATAACGAATACAGTAGATCATAATACAAAACCATAATGGGTTGTGTTAAAATGAAAAGCTTTTATAAGAATTGTGTATCATAACATTGAAATAAATCCAAATATATTCTGAATAAATTTGAATTACCAACTGAGATATGATTATAATTCGTAAAAAAATAAATTTTTAATGTTTAACGTTAAATTAATTTATAAATAGAGAAAAGTATTTCAAACCACGAATGACATGTTCTATATATCAGGGTATTGTCAGGGTAAAAAATACTTTTTATTTGTCACAAATTTATCGCAAACCGCATCTTCTTTTATCGTAGAGAGAGTCCAACGTTTTTCAGAAAAGAAG
This sequence comes from Stomoxys calcitrans, assembly GCF_963082655.1. Lineage (NCBI taxonomy): Eukaryota > Metazoa > Arthropoda > Insecta > Diptera > Muscidae > Stomoxys > Stomoxys calcitrans. Next base: position 139,793,525 of record NC_081553.1, read on the forward strand.
TTTACTTGTCGAAAATTTCCTTTATGTTTTCCTTGACATTAATGAGATTTATTTCAAATGGTAGTATGATAGATCCTTAATGAAGGTAGGAAAATTGCTTTAAGACAAGACAAAATTGTACCTTAGTTAATGACGCAAAATATCTCTAGAAATAATCGCGTCTTAAAGTGTTTAGTGTTTTTAGCTAAAGATGCTAAGTTTGAAAAACAGATTTTCAAAAAATAATAATTGGGTATAAATATCAGAATTACTCATCCATCGAAATTTGAAACGGATGGTCGCTTTAAATACAGCATCATTATTTTAATGTTTTGTTGCTTTGGCTCATTTTCAATGGACGGCACATCGGAAATATATGTGCTGTGATATGCACACATTGAAACGTTACTCTTTGGCAAACGAAGTTTGTAGGTAACAAGTTTTTGGCAAAGTATGTGCTGTTGATATAAATAAAAATTTCTCATTAATCGCTGACTTCCCTATATATGGCAAACTATTCAGAGATGCCGCCTTCAAACCCATAGTTGCTAATTGAAGCCGCTTCTGCAGGAAAAAAAGCCTCGTTGTAGGAAGTGATGGTAATGCTCATTAGATATAGGACATCAACGAATGGGATGAGGTGCTTATCGAATACATTATGAGTTGCAATCTGGCGTTTTGTAATAGAGGGAATAAACTGACCTTTGTTACCAGGAATAGACAGGAGGTACTAGATGTTACCTTTATACCAGAAGAAATAAGCGCAATAATATGTGACTGGACAGTGGTGGATGATCACAGCTTCTCTGATCATCGATATATTAGTTTCAGCTTTGCAGAAAATACCGCGGATGCGGTCCCTCGGCTAAACAGATGAAAGGCGGTTTGGGATAAATTTCGTTTATTCCTTCTAGACCAGAAAAGGAAGTGGCAACTTCGAAGGATATAATGATCAAGCGGATCACGAAGGTCCTGAATGACTCGCTTGTGTCAGCATGTCCTAGTGCCAAGCCAAGGGACAAACAGCGACCGCCATGGTGGACCCCAAAGCTGGCTTGTCTAAGGAAGGACTGCAGAAAACTCTTCAACTGAGAGAAAGCCGCAAGAGCACCACACGATTGGGACATCTATAAGGCTGAGCTAAAAAATATAAGGGCGAGTTTGGAAAGGCTCAGAACAAATTCTGGGTAGAATTCTACAGCTTCGTGGAGGATACATCTGATACCTCCAGGCTAAGGACGATTCTGTCTTCGAGACCTATTACGGTGGGGTGTATTCAGAAGTCAGAGAATGTATGGACAATGTCTAGTGAGGAAACACCAGAACTGCTTGTTGATACACATTTCCCGGCAACGTACAACGTGGCACCAGAAGAGGTTGTCACTGATATGTCGGAGATTATTAGGGAAATTGTGTCTGAGCCGAAAGCCGACCTAGTCGGCTACATAGAGGGTTCTCTCGCTGGCAAGAAATATACAATGTTACCATTTCCTGACATTGAGGGTGCTTTCAATACTGTAAAACCGACGACAATTATGAAGGATTTGGAGTTTCTAGGAATCAACTCTATCATAGGAAAGTTTATTAAAAACTTACTCACTTAAAGATGCATTACAGCAGGCTTGGGATCTGTAGATCAAAAAAGATGGGTAAGCAGAGAACCACCTCAAGGATGTGTACTGTCTCCTCTACTTTGCAATATAGCCAATAACAATATATAATTGTCTCTGGGAAAAAAAAAGATGAAAGATAATTGTCTCTGAAAAAAGCGTATGGTGATGACGTGGCAATTGCGGTTAGGGAAAAGTTTCCCAGCACTTTAAGAGATATACTTCAGGAAGCTCTACGTGCAACTGCGAAGTGGGCTACCGCAAGTGGTCTGTTATAAATCCGTGAAAGACAGAAGTAGTTATTTCCAGTAAGAGATACAAGTTGTCTGTAGTAGCACCTGTCTACTTGTGAGGAGAGAATGTTCCATTTAGAGAAAGCGCAAGATATCTGGGTGTTTTACTGGGTAGGGAATTAAACTCCAAATCCAAAATTTTGGAAAGAGCAAGAAAGACAACTGCTATACACCTGTAAGTGAGCTATTGGCAAAAGTTGGGGATTTAGACCGCGTGTCATGCATTTTGTATATACTGCAATTGTCAGACCTATAATGTTATATGGTGTTGTGGTCTGGTGGACGGCGCTTTAAAAGTCCACCTACTGCACAATGCTTAGCCGGATCCAAAGGAAGGCTTGTTTGTGCATCACAGCCGAACTGAGGATGACACCATCTGATGCATTGAATTTGATGCTACATCTTATGCCTCTGGACATTGTGGCTAGATAAATTGCAGCGACCACTGCCGTGAGGTTAAGGGAGCTTTCTCATTGGTAATGTGGCGGCTACGGACACTGTGTTATCTTTGATACAATATCCGATGTATGGATTACATCCTTCCTGCCTTCCTCAGCCGCTTTTTGATAAAAAGTACTGTACCACTATTTCTTATAGAACCAATTGGAAGTACGATATTCCTCGTAATAGAGTTACATAGATTTCTATACGACCAATGCAGTGTGTATCAAGCGGATATCTGTGCAATTAAGGAAGTGGTTGTGGTTGCTGTCTATTATATAAATACAAATATAAACGTTTCAAGTTCGGTCCTGCCGTCCTTTTTATACCCATCACCATTGATATATTATGCATCCTATTTTATTATAACTCCACTACCATATCCATAGTTATATCTAAATAGGTAACAGTTTCAGCGAAATCAAGCAATAAATCAGCTTATTATGGGATAAATATCTTAAATTGAAACATCGGTCTATATGGCAGCTATATCTATATTGTCTGATCGGGATCACATGTCGGGAAGCTTTAATTAAACAACTCACTATTAAAAATTTCAACGAAATCGGCTAATATATAAAACTTTTATGGGTTTCATAGCCCTAACCGGCAGATCGTCTATATGGCAGCTATATCTAAATATAGTCCGATCTTAACCATATTTGGGTCGAATTACGGAAGGCTTAAAGCAACACTCTGATTAATAAATAAAGCTTTTATGGGTTTAAAACTCTTAATCGGCTGATCGGTCTATATGACAGCTTTATCTAAGTATAGACCGATCTTAACGATATTTGGGTCTGATGTCGGGGGACTTAAAACAAGGCACTGTTTCAAATTTCAGCGGAATTGGGTAATATTTTAAACTTTAATGGGATTCAAACCCTTAACCGACAGATTGGTTTTTGTGGTAGCTATATCTTAATATAGTCCGATCTGAACCATATTTGAGTCGGATGTTGGGAGGATAGTAATGTCGCCTTATGGGCTTCAGACCCTTAACCGTCAGATTGGTCTATATGACTGCTATATATACATATAATCCGATCTGAACCTTAGTTGGACTGTATGTCGGGAGGCTTAAAATAAGTCATTATTTTAAATTGCAACACAATCGGGTAGTAAATAAAGCTTTTATGGGATTTAGACCCGAAATCGGGTAATAAATAAAGCTTTTATGGGCTATAGACCCTTTATCGACAAATCGAATGTCGAATGTCGGAAGGCTTAAAAAACTCTCTTTCAAATTTCAGCGAAATCGGGTAATAAATTCAGCTTTCATGGGCTTCAGACTCTTTATCGGCAGAACGGTCTATATGGTAGCTATACCTTAATATAGTCTGATCTGAACTATATTTGGGTCGGACATCGGGAGGCTTTAAACAACTCACTCTTTAAAATTTCAGCACAATCGGGTAATAAATAGAGCTTTTATGGGCTACAGACTCTTTATAAGCAGATCGGTCTATATTGCAGCTTTATTCAAATATGGTTCGATATGGCCCCTTCTAAAACTTAACCTGCGTGCAACAAAAACACGTATCTGTGATAAATTTCAGTTCGATATCCTAATTTTTTAAGACTGTAGAGTGATTACAACAGACGGACGAAAAGACACACCGTATGAAAGGTATTTGTGATTAGAAAACGATCAAATTCGTTTTTCCAATTTTTGGGTCAAGTGTTTGGCCCGCTTAAACCAATGGTAAATAAATGATATTTGAAAGAAAAGCACGATGCTGATATTTTTTTAGGGCTAAGTCTTTGGGAGACCACCCCACCCCAAAAAACACCACTAAATCCGATATATTTACCGACCATTACAAAATGGGGTTCAAATGATAGGTATTAGGGAGTAGAGCACGAAATTGATACCCACATTCGGGTCCAAGTTTCCGGAGTTCCACCCCTTCTGCACAGCACCCCCCAAAGAGGACAAGTTTACTGACCATGGCAATATGGGGCTCAAATGAAAAGAATTTGAGATAAAAAACGAATTTTATATCCAATTTTAGAGCCATGACAATATGGGGCTCAAATAAATGGTATTTGGGAGTAGAGCACGAAATTCATACCCAGTTTCGGGACCACGTTTTTTTCGGATTCCCACCGCAAAAAAAATCTTTTGCCCGCCTACCACCAACCTTGGGCCCTTCCCGCTCCCAAAATGAGAATTTCTGGCTCTAATTAAATCTTTTAAGAATGGTGTACATCTAACATTCAAATTTAAATGACCCTAAACCCTTCGAGCGAATTCATAGACCAATCACATGAAGCATTTATGTTTTTTTACTCTAAGTCAAGTGATATACATATACCTCTTTCGTAGCATTGTACTTCACTAAAAGCTCTTTAGTTGTCGAAATAAATATTCAAATGATAATTTTGTTCCATATATTGTAAAAGAAGGCGAAGCCCGGTTCAGCTACCAACGTATAAGCAAAGTTCACAATTTTTTTTTTTTCAAGTTAATACATACCTCTCTCTATGAAAAACATAAATTTTTGTAATAAATGGACACAAACGAAAATTTATAACCTGTCTGATAATGCAAAAAACTCGTAATAATACTAATTATGCACCCGCTAAAACATATATTGGGTTTGACAGCTCACATCTGTCTACTGGACCAATTCAATCAATGCAGTATCATTTCTAAGAACATTTGTAACCGATTGAGCTACAATTTTTCCGATTATAAGCAAGTTGAAAATTGAGGTTTGCGATAGATCAGTCATTTCACCCATAGTGCGAAGATTTCTCTTATGACTCTGGATTTTATAGAAATCTTATGATCACCAGTGAATTTTATAGAAATCGATACAGATTTAGATACAGCCGCTCCTACAGCCTATCAGTTGGAGTTGTAAATGGGCCATATAAGGCCTTGTTTTGATATAACTGTCATATAAACTGATACCGGATCTTGAATTCTTGAGCCTCTATAGGGCTCAATTCTTATCCGATTTGGCTAAATTCATTTATAACGTGTTTTGCTATCACTTCCAACTATTGTGCCAATTATAGTCCGAATGGTTTCACAATATAGCTCCCATTTAAACCGATCTTCCGATTATACAATTTTGCTGAAGCTTTGTACGGCGGCTTCTACTATGACCTCCAATATACGTACTAAATAAGACCTGAATTGGTCCAAAACCTAAGGCTACCATGTAAACCGACCTCCCGATTTTATTTCTTGAGCCACTAAAGGGCGAAAATTTGCTCAATGACGTCTACTATGGTCTCCAACATCCAAATCAAATATGGCCCTATAACCTGAACTTGACAAATGCGATCCATGTTGGACGGTATATAAGATTCGACCCGGTCGAAATTAGCTCGTTTTAGCTTGTTTTATTTAATTCATTTAACTGCATTTCAATGGAATGCATTTTCACGATATGATACATATATCCAAATGAGAAATAAGACACGATTTTCAATTACGAAACATCGATAACTAATTTAAATAAAAAAACAAAATAATCTCGAGCTCGAATTTTAATACAACAGCCAAGTATAAAAATAAAAACATTTTATATTTCTATTTCAAACGAGTAAAAAGGCGTTAAGTTCGGCCGGGTCGAACTTTGGATACCCACCACCTCAGGTATATATGTAAACCCCTTTCATCAAAATCCGGTGAAATGAGCATACCTTATGTCCCATAGCAGTTATATCGAAATATGATCCGATTTGGACCAAATACTAATAAGTACAAGTCACTGTTCAATTGTGTATAACAAAATATTGGTCTTTTTAGTAGCTATATCTAAAAATAAACCGATCTGAACCATATACAACATGGATGTCGAATGTGTCAAACTTCAGTTAAATCGGATTGTAAATGCACATTTTTTGGGGCCAAGACTTTAGACCAAATTGCAGAAATATGTGGAGGGGCTTAACTTAACTCTCTGTCCCAAATTTCTGCAACATCGGAAAATAAATGCACCTTTTATGGGCCCAAAACATTAAATCGTGAGAACGGTCTATATGGCAGCTATATCCAAATCTGGACCGATTTGTGCCATATCGCAGAAGTATGTCAAGGGTCTTAACTTAACTCACTGTCCCAAATTTCGGCGACATCGGACAATAAATGCGCCTTTTATGGGCCTAAAACCCTAAATCGGAGAATCGGTCTATATGGCAACTATATCCAAATCTGGACCGATCTAGGCCAAATTGACGAAGGACGTCGAAGGGCCTAACACAACTCACTGTCCCAAATTTCAGTAAAATCGGATAATAAATGTGGCTTTTATAGGTCCAAGACCCTAAATCGGAGGATCGGTCTATATGGACGTTGAAGGGCCTAACACAACTCACTGTCCAAAATTTCCGCAAAATCGAATAATAAATGTGGCTTTTATGAGCCCAAAACCTAAAACCCAGATATCGGTCTATATGGCAGCTATATCCAAATCTGGACCGATCTGAGGCAAATTAACGAAGGATATAGGAGGGCCTAACACAACTTACTGTTCCAAATTTCAGCAATATCGGATAGTAAATGTGGCTTTTACGGGCCTAAAACCCTAAATCGGAGGATCGGTCTATATGGCAGCTATATCTGCCGATCTGGGCCAAATTCACGAATGATGTAGAAGGGCGTAACACAACTCACTGTTCCAAATTTCAGCAATATTGGATAATAAATGTGGCTTTTATGAGCCTAAGACCCAAAATAGGAGGATCGGTTTATATGGCAGCTATTGGGTTGCCCAAAAAGTAATTGCGGATTTTTTTAAAAGAAAGTAAATGCATTTTTAATAAAGCTTAGAATAAACTTTAATCAAATATACTTTTTTTAAGTAACAGCTGATAACTGACAGAAGAAAGAATGCAGTAACAGAATCACAAGCTGTGAAAAAATTTGTCAACGCCGACTATATGAAAAATCTGCAATTACTTTTTGGGCAACCCAATATATCCAAATCTGCATGGATGTAGTGACCGAATGCTCCGTTCTCCCGACTAAGGTTCTTGAGCCCAAAAAAGGCGCATTTGTCACCCGATTTTTAAGATATGTGGAAATGTGAGCAGTTTTAGACCCCTTGACAATCGTGCTGAATATGTTTCAGACAAGACCATATTTGGATATATCTGCAATATACTCCGACATGCTAATTTAAGTCCTGGGTCCTAACAGACATATTTATTACGCCATTTAGCCGTTATTTGGATCAGTGAATTGTATTAGACCTATCGATAGCCGTTCCCAATACGGTTCAGATTACACCATATTTGGATATTGCTGCCACGCAGACAGGTCTACCGATTAAAGATTCTTCACCCATTAAAGGCTTATTTGTTACCCGATTTCGCACATGGACATCCTTGCCGCATATATATTAGGATATAACTGCCATATAGGCATATCTCCTGAATAATGCCTTTGGACTTAGACATACATCCGAGTCTTTAAAGTTCGGCTCGACCGAATCAAATTAGGTTTTTCTTTTTATAAATTTTGTAAGAAAAATGCAATTTGTTCCATAATAAAAACTCATTGAAATGAAAATATTAAATTTTTTTAATTAAAATAATAATATTCTACAATGGAGTTGGAGCACATCTCCAATGTTGAAAATTATTCGATATATTCGTCATATGTGCGACCTACCATTGTATGGCGCTTGAAGCCTCCACACCTAATAAGGCCGATGAGTTATTCAAACCAAATGACAAAACTCGTTGGCGTGTGTCGTAATCTCTGGCTTTCCGTTTCCATTGCATAAATCGCCGATCAGCTAAATATAAAAATTCGGCAGAGCCCGTCCGGGATTCGAGACCGCATACACGGTGGCAGATGACATATCCGTTATCTGGCGTTCAAAGCCGTCAATAAAACTTCCAAAAGATGCACACAAATGACATGTGTATGCCATGGAAGCTTAGTAGTCGTATTGAAACGAAGTCTATCACTAGAAAAAAGAAAATAAATGCGGTGAAAAAGCACAGCTAGTATGAAAGGTGTCAGGCTTGCGTTAGTTTAGGTTAGGTTAGGTTGAAAAGGGGGTGGGGATATTAATCCGCCCCTGCCACTATGGACATACACCTAAGCCAGCAACCGGCTTGTTGTGCGCTCTAAAAACAAAAAAGTAACAAGGATCTTGCATAATTCAAGTCGTAGTCCTAATTGTCCCGTTATGTTACTTAAAGCTACACTGACCTCCTTCTTACTTCCTTTCAGAAATAGCCTCGTCCTCTCACGATCCGGATCACCTTATTGGATTTTCGCCGTCCTACTGACTGTTTCGCTGTTCCACAGTGTTACTGCGTCGACCCGAAAGGCTTCAGGTTAACCAAGTTGATTGACGGCAGTTCTCTGGCTTTCACTGCCAAATTGTTTGCCCTTTCATTCTTCTTTAGTCCGTTGTGGCTCGGCACCCAAACGAAGCGGATTGTGCCATGCTCAGAAAAGGTGTTAATCTCCCTCTTACACAGCAAGACTGTTCGTGACCTTACCATCCTGGTTGTTAATACTGTTTGTATTTGAGCAGTTCGCTGGATGTCCAACTCTTTATCGTGGTATCTACAATACGTTCCATGGTTTTGAGTAGAAAGGACATACGGCTTATATGTCTCTAGGCCTTTGGTGTCGTATACACGCCTTGCCGTTCTCGGGTATAAACATCACCCTTGCCTTCTCCCAGGCCTTCGAAGTATATGTAAGTCCTAGGCACGCTATGGAAATAGTGGCCAGATGAAGCGCCAGATAGTATGCTACTTTCTGTAGTAACGCCGGAAATATTCCATCAGGTCCGGGTGACTTAAATGGTTTGAAGCTCCTCAAAGCTTCTTTGACCATAAATTCCGTTATGATAATCCTTCGATCGAACTCTTTATTCCGAGATTTCGGTGTCTCCATGAGTCCCGACATATCCTGAGGAAAATGGGTTTTCATCAAAGCCTCAAAATGTCCTCCGTTGTTTCTGCTCTCACTCCCATGTCGTCTACTAACGTTTCCGTTTTTACTTGGGTTTTTGAGAGAAACTTTTTCATCTTGGAGGCGTAATTAACGCTATCGACCTGGTCACAGAAAAGCTTCCAGGAGGCATGTTTTGCCGCTCTGTTAATCTTATTGTATTCCTTGAGTCGTGTGTAATACACATCCCAATATACTTCCGATTTTTTACGACGTGCTCTGTTAAAAAGCGATGGTCTGAGAAGGAATGCTCCAGGGAGACCCTCGAATCCTTAACCTCATCGATTAAATTTTCCGAACATATTGCCACATCTAATACCTCCTCACTAATCCTATTAACAAAAGTAGCGTTGTTACCAATATTAAGTGTTGTATGGTCGTTAGTATTAAATAATTCTGCCAGTGCTTGGCCCCGCTTATTAATATTGGTACTGCCCGACGAAATTTGGTGAGAGTTCTCATCGCACCCTATCAGTACCTCATTTCCTGTCTGTGTTGCTTTCCTGACCAACCGTTGCAGCTCCGACGTGGGTGGTGGTGTCGAAGAGTCGAATGGCAGATAAAGTGAAGCCAGGTATACTCTACCACCTCCCTGTCTCATCACGGTTGCATCGGACGTTGACAACTCTGGGGAAAATTTACAATTTAAATATTTATGACAAATGATACAGGTCCTCGCACGAGTACCAATGTTAGCATAGAATAATTGGCAATATGAATCTTGCCCTTGCTGATTTTCTATATCAGTGTGTGAGTAGCTGTCTCACCCCGGTGGAGGTTTATCTGGATGATTAAATGGGCTACTTGGGAGTAGGTAATGGTCTCAACGTCTGCTCCCTGTTTTTAGGCTGTGTTGAGTTTCCCGTCACTGCACTGCCTGATGTTTTAATATTAGGATCTTTGCATATCCTAGTCTTCCGAATCTTGAGAAAGTCGGTATTGAGTACCATCCGTGCACTGCCTGATTTTCCAATATTAGGATCTTTGCCTATACTTGTCTTCCAAATCTTGAGTAAATGGGCTTCTTGGGAGTAGGTTGTGGTCTCATCGTCGGCTCCCTGTGCGTTAGGTGGCATTGAGTGCTATGTAACTGCACAGCCTGATGTTTCAGCATTAGAATCTTTATCCATCCTAGTTTTCCTAATCTCGAGAAAGTCGTTGATGGTCCCGTCGTCGGGTCCCTGTTCGTTAGGATGTGTTGGGACTCTGGCTCCTGCATTGCCTGATGTTTTAGTATTAGGATCTTTACATAACATAGTCTTCCCAACAATGAGAGAGTTGGTGATATTCTCGTCGTCGGCCCCTGCCCGTTAGGCGGAATCGAATGTCCCGCCACTGCACCGCCTGAAGGCTCAATATGAGGAAATTTGCCTTTCCTAGTCTTCCCAATCATGAAAAGACGGCCATGGGCCCATAGAACGCCATGCCTTTAGTCTTAGCCAATCTTGTCACGGAGACTTGATCAATGCCAACCACAAGGAGAGTTCCTTCCTCCTTCTCATCTCTATAGAAAACCTCCTATTTCTCCACAACCAAATCTTGGTTTTGCTTGTTTAAGACTTCCATCATGCATTTCGCCGCTCACATCCTCGGTTAAGACCGTTGGCATTTTGAGCTGTGGGATGTCCATATTTCTCACAAGGTCGAGCTTTGCGCCTCAGGGAGTGTTGATACTTCCAAAGAGCTTTTTGACGATTTCAATACATTCCACCGATGCCGAGCGCAGCGTTAAGATGTCCCCTCTATATTCACAGCTCATAATTCGTATGGGTGGACCCTCTTCAGAGTTCAATACATATTCGATAACCCTATCGTTTACCAAATACCTCACCTGAGACCGACGATCTGGTGGAATCCCTGCCGGATGCACAGCCGATATCGATGACTGCATAAGTCAGCTCATCTATGTGTGCTTCCTTGCCTTTCCAGCGTAATAGGGCGGCTACTTACCTTTCTCATCGACTATCATCCCCTTCCGTGATGGCTGTGGCATCCTTTTGCAAGTCACTGTCCTCCATGAAGACTCAGGGGCCGTGGGCGCTTCCTTCGTTGCTTTTCGACTTTATGTGCCTCCCCAGACACTGTCTGGAGTCTCCATTGCGGGGAGGCTGGCTTGGTCTTCCCAGAGTACTTGAAAGAGTGGTTTCAAGAGTACTTCTCCAGCATTTTAGCAGTGTTATGCTCTTCGGTAGATCTTATTCTTTTTCCAGCTTTCGTAGAAGTGCCTGAAATGTTAGTTCTATCCCTTCCAGCATCCTACGCTTTCGTCCGATTGCGCTGCCGATAAACACTCCTCAGTCTCCTTCGTCGTGCACCCGATCGCTTTCTCGGTCTGTTTGTGAGCTTAGTAAAGCCATTGCTCACTTCTGCCGTCATCACGCTATTCTCACCTCTCGATTCGGCTGCTATGACTATTTCGTTGACACTGTCGCTGTCTGAATCCAGACTTGTGTTAGTGTCGTGCCTTCATCGTAGACACGTTTTCGCGGTATTATCAACATAAGTAGGTCCTCATAATGTATGGCCCATGACGCCTCCAGATCTAATATGGCCGATGAGTTATTCTAACCAAATGACGAAACGAGTCCATTGTAGTTGGTGTGTCTTGTGAACTCTGGCTTTGCTTTTCCATTGCAAAAATCTCCGATCATTGAGATCGTCTCGGAAGAGAAACAAATGAAAAATTTCAAGATTTTGATTTTAATTCAATGCTATATTACTATACAGATTTTTTCATAAGTTCCTCTGAAAAACATTTCGCGAAAAGCGAACATTATACAAACCTTAAGGCTTGATATTTATTTTCGTTGAATGTGGTGTGTACGATTGCAAGAGAATAATTACTTAAGGCGCTATTTCACGGAATGTAGTAGTCATATTCAAATTGTCAATTAATACAAGATTTATGATTTTTGCTATCACACCAGTATGTTTTTCTCCTAAAAATGTGAGCAAACGTTGATTTTTTTATGGTCACTAATAATCACGAAGTTGTGGAAACATTTTAATTTGGTGTTGCTTTCATTCGACTGACAACAAAAATAGTTGATTTCTTTATGCTTTTGTCAGAAGGAATAGAGCATGGTCTAATCGAAAAAACAAGTAAAAGATTGCTAAGTTCGGCCGGACCAAATTTTGGGAACCCACCACCATGGATTCTGCTAAAAATTTTACAAAATAAATTAAGTTGTAGGGCATAATTTAATACCAAAAGTCTGTCAAATCAGCAAAAATTAAAGCTTCCGGTTTACATGGGAGCTATATCAAGATATAGACTGATTTTGGCCCTATTTGGCACAATTGTTGGAAGTCGTTACAAAACATCGCATGCAAAATGTCAACCTAATCGGATAAAAATTGGACAAGGGACCTATATCAGGTTATAGACCGACTTGACCGTACTTGACACAGTTATTGGAAGTCATTAAAGAACACCACGTGCAAGATTTCAGCCAAATCGGACAAAAATGGCGCTTGTAAAGCCACAAAAAATGAAATCGGGAGATCGGTTTATATGGGGGCTATATCCGGTTCTTGACCGATTTGGACCGTACTTAGTACAGTTGTTAAAAGTCATAACAGAACACCAAAATTTCAGCCAAATCGGACGAAATTTGTTGCTTCCAGGGGCTCAAGAAATCAAATTGAGAGATCGGGTTATATTGGAGCTATATCAGGTTGTAGACCGATTCGAACCGTACTTGGCACAGTTGCTAAAAGTCATAGCAGAACACTACAAGCAAAATTTCAGCCAATTCGGGTGAAATTTTTGGCTTCCAGCTTGTCGAGTGCGGTCCAAATCGGTCTATAAACATTCTTTGCTAAATTTAAAAATTTAAATTTGCTAAAATTTAAGGATATGATTTCATACCCTCAACAATCCACTCAAATGCATTTCCGTGATTCTATTCCCCTCATGATTCCACTAATCGTCCTAATATAAGGAGTTCCGAATTATAATTTGTGTTTGCACAAAAACTGCACTGCTTTATATGAACGCCTCCAGCTAGTAATCCCAGTGCTTTGTCGGAGGTTTGACTCCCACCAGAGAAATCGAGTATAATATAATATAATATCAACTATGATAAAAGATTTTACCCTGATATCATTCATATCGTTTCCCGTTGTAGTTATGACTATTAAGGTGTATTGCAACAAGAATCAAAATTGACCAATGTCATTTGGTACAATAGTCTTATAGTTAACCTCACTACTCTACTACAAATATTGAATCGAGATGTTCATTTTATTTACATAATCTAATTTGAAAAAAAAAATGGTTTCCCCACAGGAAACTTAACTTTTATTATTTCACTTCAAAGTACTGTGTCTTCAATGAATGACAAAAAGAACAGGGACTTTGTTCTTTGTTAGCTAGTTTTAGCTGTACTTAGTTGCTCGTTGCTGCACAAGTGGTGCAGTGTGTATTCGATCAATTAAAAAGTTTTGAGCTCAATGTTTTTGTTTATAGAAGAAGCCTTTCGAAAGAAATGCGTATATGGAGATATCGAAGGCTTTTTGAACTCGACTAGTTGTTGTAAAAGCATATGCACCAAAACATTACGAAATTGCAATCCAAAGAAAAAAATCTGCTAAAAGTTCAGGCTGGACTACACAGCAAAAATGAAAATCTCGGTTTAATTAAGATATTTGTGTATTCAATCAAAAAGTTTGCTGAATTCGGTCCTATAAAGAAAATTGTTTTATTAATAAACGATTTTCCAATTTAGATTTGTGACTGAATAGTTCAATTTAAGCGGTTATAAACTCAATAATCCAACTTATTTGAAAATCTGACTTAACTGACTTAATTAAAAACAAGTAAAAGCGTGCTAAGTTCGGCCAGGCCGAATCTTATATACCCTCCACCATGGATCGCATTTGTCGGCCCGGCATCTCTTCTTAGGCAAAACAAGATATGGTCCGGTTTAGACCACAATTAAATTATACGTTGGAGACCTGTGTAAAATGTCAGCCAATTCGAATAAGAATTGCGCCCTTTGTGGGCTCAAGAAGTAAAATAGAGAGATCGATTTATATGGGAGCTGTATCGGCCTATAGACCGATTCAGACCATAATAAACACGTATGTTAATGGTCATGAGAGAATCCGTCGTACAAAATTTCAGGCAAATCGGATAATAATTGCGACCTCTAGAGGCTCAAGAAGTCAAGACACCAGATCGGTTTATACAGCAGCTATATCAGGTTATGGACCGATTTGAACCATACTTGGCACAGTTGTTGGATATCATAACAAAACACTTCGTGCAAAAATGCATCCAAATCGGATAAGAATTGCGCACTCTAGAGGCTGAAGAAGTCAAGACCCAAGATCGGTTTATATGACAGCTATATCAGGCTATAGATCGATTTGAACCATACTTGACACAGTTATTGCATATCATAACGAAACACGTCGTGCAAAATTTCATTCCAATCGGATAAGAATTGCGTATTCTAGAGGCTCAAGAAATCAAGACCCAAGATCGGTTTATATGGCAGCTATATCAAAACATGGACCGATATGGCCCATTTACAATACCAACCGACCTACACTGAAAAGAAGTATTTGTGCAAAATTTCAAGCGGCTAGCTTTACTCCTTCGGAAGTTGGCGTGCTTTCGACAGACAGACGGACGGACGGACGGACGGACGGACGGACGGACAGACGGACGGACATGGCTAGATCGACATAAAATTTCACGACGATCAAGAATATATATACTTTATGGGGTCTCAGACGAATATTTCGAGTAGTTACAATCTTATGGTGGAGGGTATAAAAATAGTGTATATTTTCCATAAACGAAAAATTTGTTTACCTCAAAATTTTTATTCTAAAATTAATAAATAATAAAAATTATAAAAGGAAAGTTTCTTAATGGTACAACAAAGTATACCTATATTAACCAAGATTACCTTTTGTTTTACTGCTGTCAGTAATATCTTTTTTGAAAATGCTGTAATGTAATTCGTTGTTCTTTTAGCTATGTCCTTTCTTGTTGCCTCCTCACACACGTCATTTCTTTAGAAAATAGGTATAAGAAAGAAATAATATTTATATTGAAATAGATCGTTATGAATACCAGCCTCAACATTTTGCAAGTATCTCGAGTTATTGATTCACATGAAGGGATGTAGTTAGGTATTTGTGTTTCTGCCAATCTATATTAAGAAGCCTAATTTATAAACGTTGAAGCTTCTCTATCAAGTATTGCCGCTTTGAGGGACGCCATTCGGGCTCGGCATAAAAAGGAGGCCTCTTATCATTGAGCTGAAACTTTAATCGGACTGTACTCATTGAGATGAAAAAAGTATCCCTTGTTCCTAAGTGGAATGTTTATTGGAAATTTAGTAGTAGTAATTTATAAATGGGTAATTAAATATTCCAATAAAATAGGGACCTTCTCAACCTCTGGCGGGTGAGAAGGTCCCTGGGTCCTTTTTTCATTTTCAAACTGAAATCACTCCTTGATGGTCCATGGGAAGTAAACCCGACTCCCATATGTATTCCAAGGAAATTTTATCTAAAATCGTTTAAAAAATACAAAGCAATCCGACCAATAGTTTAGTTTCTGTTGAGGTTTAAATGTGTGTTTGGGAACGTATGAAAAGGTCCGAAGACATGGCGTACATCATAAAACGCGAATCGAATCGGAAAGTCAGGGAAGTGAACGCTGCATGGAATTTGGCAAATCGAAATCCAAAGTGCTATGTGGCCCAACACGCTGTCTAATGTATAAAGCTGCATTAACATTAGATCGTGCGAAGTGCATAAAACAATACAGACGCCGTACCCGCTTCACACAATACATTCGATTGGAGTCTGCCAAGTACGGTATAAAGATACGGTGGTTATGCGACTCAAAATCATGTAATCCTGCCAAAGGAATGATTTACTCTGGGGAAATTGCCTGACCACCAGAGGTGAATCAAGGGCAGAATGTTGCACTTCAACTTTCGGAGAGATATTTGAATACAGGCCGCACAATTTATGCAGACATTTTTTTCACAACTGCATTTGGCGCATACATTGATCAGGATGAAACTTTATACGTTAGAACAGTCCGCTCGAATAAGACATGCAAAAAATCAAATCACATTGTTCGGCTTCAACGAAAGCGATGCGGTAATTTTGTTGTCGACACAACATTATACTTGTGGTGTGGACATGCAAAATGAAAAGAAGAAGCCGTTTGCTCTGTTGGATTACAACGCCAACTAATCGGGCGTTGATACAATGGACCAGATGCTGGACACATAAAAATGCAAGCGCTCAACAAACCGCTGTCCATTGGCCACATTTGTATGGTGGACATTGCTGCATTTAATTCGTACAACGAGATGAAGCCAATACAAAGAATCGACAGACGACGGTCATTCCTACTGATACTGACAAAACAATTTGGACTACCAAAAATAGAGAATCGAGCGCTGAACAAGTATGGAAGAACAAAGGTATGAAAAAAAGTTCTAAAAAGCAGAATAACTACATTATTTTGTTCTTTTTAGATATTACATGTCCGGCAGAAGGAGCTGCATCGTCGTTTGCGTCTAGAACGAGCACACCGTCACGACGCCTATGCCGTTCTTAGTACGGACGGCAGCGGAAAACAAGGGCCTATTGCCATTCCTGTAACAATCCAGTTTGTGCAGTGCATCGATGCTACACCTGTACAGATAATACAATATGTTGGACGAGGGATAATCTACACAACAATAGTTCTTTTTTTTTTGGCTTTTTCATAAACAAACGCACTAAAATTTAATAATGTTATGTACATTTTTATACCCTCCACCATAAGATGGGGGGTATACTAATTTCGTCATTCTGTTTGTAACTACTCGAAATATTCGTCTGAGACCCCATAAAGTATATATATTCTTGATCGTCGCGACATTTTATATCGATCTAGCCATGTCCATCCGTCTGTCCGTCCATTCGTCCGTCTGTCCGTCCTACCGTACGTCCGTCCGTCCGTCTGTCAGTCGAAAGCACGCTAACTTCCGAAGGAGTAAAGCTAGCCGCTTGAAATTTTGCACAAATACTTCTTATAAGTGCAGGTCGGTTGGTATTGTAAATGGGCCATATCGGTCCATGTTTTGATATAGCCGCCATATAAACCGATCTTGGGTCTTGAGCCTCTAGAGTGCGCAATTATTTTCCGATTGGAATGAAATTCTGCACGACGTGTTTTCTTATGATATCCAACAACTGTGCCAAGTATGGTTCAAATCGGTCCATAACCTGATATAGCTGCCATATAAACCGATCTTGGGTCTTGACTTCTTCAGCCTCTAGCGTGCGCAATTCTTATCCGATCAGAATGAAATTTTGCACGACGTGTTTTGTTATGATATCCAACAACTGTGCCAAGTATGGTTCAAATCGGTCCATAACCTGATATAGCTGCCATATAAATCGATCTTGGGTATTGATTTCTTGAGCCTCTAGAGGGCGCAATTCTTATACGATTGGAATGGAATTTCGCACGACGTGTTTTGTTATGATACCCAACAACTGTGCCAAATATGGTTTAAATCGGTTCATAACCTGATATAGCTGCCATATAAACCGATCTTGAGTCTTGACTTCTTGAGCCTCTAGAGGGCACAATTCTTATCCGATTTGAATGAGTTTTTGCACGAAGTATTTCGTCATGATATCCAACAACTGTGCCAAGTATGGTTGAAATCGGTCCATAACCTGATATAGCTGTCATATAAACAGATCTGGGGATTTGATTTCTTGACCTTCTAGAGGGCGCAATTCCTATCCGATTTGGCTGAAATTTTGCATGACGTATTTTATTTTTACTTTCAACAACTGTGTCAAACAAAGTTCAAATCGGTTCATTACCTGATATAGCTGCCATATAAACCGATCTGGGATCTTGACTCCCTAGAGGTCGCAATTATTATCCGACATGTCTGAAATTTTATACGACGGATCCTCTCATGACCATCAACAAACGTGTTTATTATGTTCTTAATCGGTCTATAGCCCGATACAGATCCCATATAAATCGTTCTCTCTATTTTACTTCGTGAGCCCCAAATGGCGCAATTCTTATACGAATTGGCTGAAATTTTACACAGGTCTCCAACATATAATTTAATTGTGGTCCGAACCGGACCATATCTTGATATCGTTTTAATAGCAGAGCAACTCTTTTCTTATATCCTTTTTAGCCTAAGAAGAGATGCCGGGAAAAGAACTCGACAAATGCGATCCATGGTGGAGGGTATATAAGATTCGGCCCGGCCGAACTTAGCACGCTTTTACTTGTTTTTTCCTTACATGTATAATTAGTAAATAATTATAAATCAAAACAAAACAAGTTAAAACGTGCTAAATTCGGCCGGGCCGAATCTTATATACCCTCCAAGATGGATCGCATTTGTAGAGTTCTTTTTCCGGCATCTCTTCGTAGGCAAAACAGTATATAAGAAAAGATTTGCTCTGCCATTAGAGCCATATCAAGATATAGTCCGGTTTGGACCACAATTAAATTATATGTTGGAGACCTGTGTAAAATGGCAGCCAATTCGAATAAGAATTGCGCCTTTTGGGGGCTCAAGAAGTAAAATAGAGGAATCGATTTATATGGGAGCTGCATCGGGCTATAGACCGATTCAGGCCATAATAAACACGTATGTTGATGGTCATGAGAGAATCCGTCGTACAAAATTTCGCGCAAATCGGATAATAATTGCGACCTCTAGAAGCTCAAGAAGTCAAGATCCCAGATCGGATTATATGACAGCTATATCAGGTTATGAACCGATGGGAACCTTATTTGACGCAGTTGTTGAAAGAAGAATAAAATACGTCATGCAAAATGTCATCCAAATCGGATAGGAATTGCGCCCTCTAGAAGCTCAAGAAGTCAAGACCCCAGATCTGTTTTTATTACAGCTATATCATATATATATATCATACCTGACACAGTTATTGGATATCATAACAAAATACTACGTGCAAAAATTTATTAAAATCGGATAAGAATTGCGCCCTCTAAGAAGTCAAGACCCAAGATCGGTTTCTATGACAGCTATATCAGGTTATGGGCCGATTTAAACTAGATTTAGCACAGTTGTTGGATATCATAACAAAACACGTCGTGCAAAACTTCATTCCAATCGGATAAGAATTGCGCCCTCTAGAAACTCAATAAGTCAAGACCCAAGATCGGTTTATATGGGAGCTATATGAGGTTATGAACCGATTTGAACCATACTTAGCACAGTTTTTGGATATCATAACAAAACACGTCGTGCCAAATTTCATTCGACTCGGATAAGAATTGCGCACTCTAGAGGCTCAAGAAGTCAAGATCCAAGATCGGTTTACATGGAAGCTATATCAGGTTATGGACGGATTTGAACCATATTTGGCACAGTTTTTGGATATCATAACAAAACACGTCGTGCCAAATTTCATTCCAATCGGATAAGATTTGCGCACTCTAGAGGCTCAAGAAGTCAAGATCCAAGATCGGTTTACATGGAAGCTATATCAGGTTATGGACCGATTTGAACCATATTTGGCACAGTTTTTGGATATCATAACAAAACACGTCGTGCCAAATTTCATTCCAATCGGATAAGAATTGCGCACTCTAGAGGCTCAAGAAGTCAAGATCTAAGATCGGTTTGCATGGAAGCTATATCAGGTTATGGACCGATTTGAACCATATTTGGCACAGTTGTTGGGTATCATAACAAAACACGTCGTGCAAAATTTCATTCCAATCGGATAAGAATTGCGCACTCTAGAGGCTCAAGAAGTCAAGATCCAAGATCGGTTTACATGGAAGCTATATCAGGTTATGGACCGATTTGAACCATATTTGGCACAGTTTTTGGATATCATAATAGAACACGTCGTGCCAAATTTCATTCCAATCGGATAAGAATTGCGCACTCGAGAGGCTCAAGAAGTCAAGATCCAAGATCGGTTTGCATGGAAGCTATATCAGGTTATGGACCGATTTGAACCATATTTGGCACAGTTGTTGGGTATCATAACAAAACACGTCGTGCAAAATTTCATTCCAATCGGATAAGAATTGCGCACTCTAGAGGATCAAGATGTCAAGACCCAAGAACGGTTTATATGGCAGCTATATCAGATTATGGACCGATATGGCCCATTTACAATACCAACCGACCTACACTAATAAGAAGTATTTGTGCAAAATTTCAAGCGGCTAGCTTTCCGCCTTTGGAAGTTAGCGTGCTTTCGACAGACAGACGGACGGATGGACGGACATGGCTAGATCGACATAAAATGTCGTGACGATCAAGAATATATATACTTTATGTGGTCTCAGACGAATATTTCGAGTAGTTACAAACAGAGTGACGAAATTAGTATACCCCCAACATATGGTGGAGGATATAAAAATGAGTTTTCGTATAAAAATCCATTAGACCTTGTACTTCGTATAAGTGGAACGAATGACTCAACCGTCGGAGTGTTAAGTAAATACCTAACTCATATAATTTCTACAATGTTCTCCATTTTCCGATGCGATTCGTATATGTATATTCAACTTGTGCATTTGTATTATCACCGGGATTTTTCTGTTTGCACTGCTCCAAATCGCATAATAACTTTATTATACCCTCCACCATAGGATGGGGGGTATACTAATTTCGTCATTCTGTTTGTAACTACTCGAAATATTCGTCTGAGACCCCATAAAGTGTATATATTCTTGATCGTCGCGACATTTTATGTCGATCTAGCCATGTCCGTCCGTCCGTCTGTCTGTCGAAAGCACGCTAACTTCCGAAGGAGTAAAATTAGCCGCTTAAAATTATTAGTGTACGTCGGTTGGGATTGTAAATGGGCCATATCGGTCCATGTTTTGATATAGCTGCCATATAAACCGATCTTGGGTCTTGACTTCTTGAGCCTCTATAGCGCGCAGTTCTTATCCGATTGGAAAGAAATTTCGCACGACGTGTTTCGTTATGATATCCAATAAGTGTGCCAAGTATGGTTCGAATCGGTCAATAACCTGATATAGCTGTCATATAAACCGATCTGGGATCTTGACTTCTTGAGCCACTAGAGGTCGCAATTGTTATCCGATTTGCCTGAAATTTTGTTCGACGGATCCTCTCTTGACTATCAACATACGTGTTTATTATGGCCTGAATCGGTCGATAGCCCGACACAGCTCCCATATAAATCGATCTCTCTATTTTTCTTCTTGAGCCCCCAAAGGGCGCAATTCTGATTCGAATTGGCTGACATTTTATGGGTTGCCCAAAAAGTAATTACGGATTTTTCTCATAGTCGGCGTTGACAAATTTTTTCACAGCTTGTGACTCTGTAATTGCATTCTTTCTTCTGTCAGTTATCAGCTGTTACTTTTAGATTGCTTTAGAAAAAAAGTGTAAAAAAGTATATTTGATTAAAGTTCATTCTAAGTTTTATTAAAAATGCATTTACTTTCTTTTAAAAAATCCGCAATTACTTTTTGGGCAACACAATACATGGGTCTCCAACATATAATTTAATTGTGGTCCAAACCGGACCATATCTTGATGTCGCTCTAATAGCAGAGCAAATCTTTTCTTATATCCTTTTTTGCCTAAGAAGAGATGCCGGGAAAAGAACTCGACAAATGTGTTCTATGGTGGAGGGTATATAAGATTCTGCCGGCCGAACTTAGCACGCTTCAACTTGTTTTCCATCCCACTGTGCGTCGTTCATTTGTGTACTTTACCATGATGCACACGTCGTTCATTCGTGTATTTTACAATGATGAAAATGTTGAGTTTGCTGCCTAAATTGACTGTAACATTTCGATGATTAGTGGAAGAGTGCGCCCTCGATTTGAGTTTTTACGCCCGCAGGTGCCTTTATTTCCTACGGTTTGGCTGAAATTTGGTACATGAAGTACATTTATGTCCTCCACAACTGACACTAAATTGCATCCAGGTGCATATATTGATAATTAGATGTAGCATTCGTATAAACCAATCCTAAAATGTGACATTTTGAGGATAAATTTTTGCCCGATTTAACTAAAGTTTCGTTACGAGAAGTACATTAAAACCTTAAATAGTCGCACCTAATATTATCCATATACATAGGACAATAAAGTAAATCCCCGCAGTGCAGAGATTAGCATGTCCGCCTATAACGCTAAACGCCTGGTTTCAAATCCTGTCGAGAACATCAGAAAATATTTTCAGCTGTGGCTATCCCCTCATAATGTTGGCGTGCAAGGTGCTATGCCAAGTAAAAACTTCTCCCCAAAGAGGTGTCACACTGCGTCACGCCATTCGGACTGGGCTATAAAAAGAAGGCGCTTTATCATTGAGCTTAAACTTGAATCGGACGGCACTTATTGATATGTGCGGAGTTTGCCCCTGTTTCTTAATGGAATGTTCATTGGAAAATTTGTATTTTGCATTTCTTTCCTCAAAATAAAGCGGACATGTATTGAGTTAAGTACTGTATCTAGCCGGGCTATGACAAAGGAAATGCTCCAACCACTCATCATCTTCTTCACTTTCCCAAACATGCTATCACTTGCCGCACCGATTTTACATAAGTGATCTCGTGGTCCTATGTGTGTCGTCATGATTCAAATATCTATACTGACTTCCTTCTTTCTTCATTTCAGTAATAGCCTCGTCTTCTCACGATCTGAATCCCGCCATAGAACTTTCGCCGTCCTACTACCGACCGTTTCGCTGTTCCACAGTTTTGCATGCGCATTCGTCGCCCACACGAAGGCTTCGGGTTAACCAAAGTTATTGACGGCAGTCCTCTGGCCTTCTCCGCCAAATCATCTGCCCTTTTATTCCCTCTTGCTCCATTATGGCCCCGCACCCAAACGATGCGGATTTTTCCATACTTATACAAGTAAGTCTCCTTCTTACGCTCCAAGACTGTTCGTGACCTTACCGTCCTGGTTGTTATTGCCCTTATGGCAATTTTACTGTCCGTAAAGATGTTTACACTCGACGTCCCCGCGTTAGCACCACACTACCTCACGCATTCCGTGTACTGCCGGATCTTCACCTGCGGGACCGTATTATGGTCAGGGCAGTCTAAAACAGATCCCAGCCCCTGGATTCTCAATGTAGATCCACAGGCCCAATATGTCCACTAGCTTTGATCAATCCGTGTAACATGATCTTCCAGATAGCAATACTAGGGTTCCGTCAATCCCAAACAGTGCCGCGCACTCGACCTCGGAAACCTCATCCCTGCCTTCCCGGTTTTCTATCGTCGCCGTGTTTCCTATCATCGCCGCGATTATACAGCGATGGTATGGGCTACTCCCATCCTCAATCCATTCTCTAATCACCTATAGTGTCATAGTCATATAAGGCGCATTCACACTTAATCTGTATGTCAATGGGTCGGATATCTAGAATAGACTTCAGTACCCTAGTGGGAGTGGTCCTCTTTGCTCCTCTTTAGCCAAGACAACATGTTCTTTGAATTTGTTGTACGGTCCTTATGTTTCACTTTTCTCCATAGCAGTCCAGGAAACTACTAAGGCGTAAGTAAGTATTGGTCTAATCACGCCTCTGTAGAGATAGTGGACTATCCAAGGATTCAGGCCCCATTCCGAGCCTACAGGCTATCTACATAGTGCCTAACATCTGTGAGAATTTTCAGTACGCTCCAGAATGTGGCACTTCAAATTCAGTTTCCTGTCTTAGATCACACCTAAGCATATGACCTTGTCCGATATCGAAATCGTTTCTTTGACCAAACGTGGTGTGTTAAATTGGCCCACCTTCGTCTTCCTCGTGAACAACCATATTTCAGTCTACTCAGGTTAACAATGAGACCTCTGGGTCTAGCCCGGTCATATGTCATATGCAAGACACTTTCGGCCCTCCTGCATAGCTGGTTCGGATCATTACCCCTTAGAAGTATTATAACATCGTCAGCGAAGCAGACGGGTTGAAATCCCTCCTCAGTCAGCATCCGTAATAAGTCATTTATAGTGGTCAACCTTTCTTTCAATTCACAAATTATCCCACTCGAACCATACGTCGTATTGAAGGGTATTGAGTGGGTGGGCCGGTCCCAGACTCTGTCCCGAATGCGTATACCAGATTAGTAGTAAACTTCCAAACCCTTTCATTTGATACCCATTTTGTGACGTTTGACATTCATGGTCGTTTAAGGGGGTTTCGGGGGTAAGGAGGATCATTTTATATATAACAAGTAAAAGCGTGCTAAGTTCGGCCGGGCCGAATCTTATATACCCTCCACCATGGATCGCATTTGTCGAGTTCTTTTCCCGGCATCTCTTCTTAGGCAAAAAAGGATATAAGAAAAGAGTTGCTATGCTATTAAAACGATATCAAGATATGGTCCGGTTCGGACCACAATTAAATTATATGTTGGAGACCTGTATAAAATTTCATCCAATTCGTATAAGAATTGCGCCCATTGGGGCTCACGAAGTAAAATAGAGAGAACGATTTATATGGGATCTGTATCGGGCTATAGACCGATTCAGACCATAATAAACACGTTTGTTGATGGTCATGAGAGGATCCGTCGTACAAAATTTCAGGCATATCGGATAATAATTGCGACCTCAAGGGGTCAAGAAGTCAAGATCCCAGATCGGTTTATATGGCAGCTATATCAGGTTATGAACCGATTTAAACCTTATTTGACACAGTTGTTGAAAGTAAAAATAAAATACGTCATGCAAAATTTCAGCCAAATCGGATAGGAATTGCGCCCTCTAGAAGCTCAAGAAGTCAAATCCCCACATCTGTTTATATGACAGCTATATCAGGTTATGGACCGATTTCAACCATACTTAGCACAGTTGTTGGATATCATAACGAAATACTTCGTGCAAAAATTCATTCAAATCGGATAAGAATTGTGCCCTTTAGAGGCTCAAGAAGTCAAGACCCAAGATCGGTTTATATGGCAGCTATATCAGGTTAAGGACCGATTTAAACCATACTTGGCACAGTTGTTGGGTATCATAACAAAACACGTCGTGCGAAATTCCATTCCATTCGGATAAGAATTGCGCCCTCTAGAGGCTCAAGAAGTCAAGACCCAAGATCGGTTTATATGGCAGCTATATCAGGTTATGGGCCGATTTGAACCATACTTGGCACAGTTGTTGGATATAATAACAAAACACGTCGTGCAAAATTTCATTTCAATCGGATAAGAATTACGCCCTCTAGAGACTCAAGAAGTCAAGACCCAAGATCGGTTTATATGGCAGCTATATCAGGTTATAGACCGATTTGAACCATACTTGGCACAGTTTTTGGATATAATAACAAAACACGTCGTGCAAAATTTCATTTCAATCGGATAAGAATTGCGCACTCTAGAGGCTCAAGAAGTCAAGACCCAAGATCGGTTTATATGGCAGCTATATCAAAACATGGACCGATATGGCCCATTTACAATACCAACTGACCTACACTAATAAGAAGTATTTGTGCAAAATTTCAAGCGGCTAGTTTTACTCATTCGGAAGTTAGCGTGCTTTCGACAGACAGACGGACGGACGGACGGACAGACGGACGGACATGGCTAGATCGACATAAAATGTCACGACGATCAAGAATATAAATACTTTATGGGGTCTCAGACGAATATTTCGAGTAGTTACAAACAGAATGACGAAATTAGTATACCCCCCATCTTATGGTGGAGGGTATAAAAATCAAATTGTGTTTGTTTGCATGTTTGTGTGTTCCTTATAGACTCAGAAACGGCTAAACCGATTTTCATGAAATTTTCACAAATGGTGCACAATGACCCCGTAGTGAAAATAGGGTACTAATTTTTTTGATATCTGAAGGGGGGACGGACCCTCCCCCTTACCCTAATTTTCAAAAAAGCCAGATCTCGGAGATGGGTGGTGCGATATAAGCAAAATTTTGTGTGCTTTCATATAGTACCCTAAAAATAAAAATTTGGTATCCAAATTTCGGATGGGGTACCTTGGGGGGCTGCCCCACCCTAAAACCTACCAAACATATATTTAGACCAATCACGACAATATGGGACTCAAATGGAAGGTATTTAGGATGAGAAAAAGTATCTGATATCCAGTTGTCGGACCAAGTGCTAGGGGGACCACCCGAAGCTTCAAAACACCTCTAAATCGGACATATTTACCGACCATGGCAATATGGGACTCAAATGAAAGGTATTTGCGAGTAGAATACGAATCTGATATCCAAATGTGGGACCACGTTCCTGGGGGTCCATCTCTTCCCCAAAACACCCCCCAAACTGGAATTATTTACTGACCATGGGAATATGTGGCTTAAGTAAAAGGTATTTGAGTGTAGAAGTAGAATCTGGTATCCAAATACGGGACCAAGTATTTGAGGCCGCCTTTCACCAAAAACATCCCCCAAAGGGTACAAATTTAAGATCATAGCAATATGGGGCTCAAACAAAAGGTTTTTTGGAGTAAATCACGAATTTGATATCAATATTCGGGAAAATTGTCTATGGAGCCACCCCACCCCCACAACACCACCCAAATAGAAAGTATTTTCTGACTATTACAAGATGAGGCTCAAATAAGAGGGTTTTTAAAGTGGAACACGAATCCAATATATATTTTCAAGGCCAACTCACTGAGTGGCCGCCCATCCCCCAAAACACCTCCACGCCGGTCATGTTTGCCGACTATGGAAATACGGGGCTCAAACTAAAGGTATGTGGGAGTAGACCACGTACCTGATATCAACAGTAGGAGACAACTGTCTAGCGGACATCCCATCACCATAACAACCCCCAAATACGACGTATTTGCTCACCAAGAAAATTTCGGTCTTAAAGAGAGTGGAACTAAATATTCATAGCTTTTAGGGTCAATACCCCAAACAAGACATATTTGCTGACTTTTGCAATAAGGAGTTTATATGAGATTAGAAAACGAATTTGATCTCCAATTTTGAGGGCAATGGCAATATGGGGTTGAAATAAATTATATATAGATATATGAAAAAAGAAGACGTTGCTGATATATTTTCAGGGCTCAGAAATTGGGGGACCACCAAACTCCTTTAAACACTCCTAAATCGGGCATATTTACCGACCATGACAATGTGGGGCTTAAATGAAAGGTATTGGGGGTAGAGGAAGAATTGATTTCCATTTTCGGGACCAATTTGCTGGGGGTTTACCCCTTTCCCAAAATACCCTTCAAGTAGCAATTTTTTACTGACCATCGCAATATGGGGCTCAAATAAAGGTATTTGGGTGTAGAATACGAATTTGATATCCAAATGTAGGACCATGTATTTAGGGCATCATCCCTTCCCGAAAACACCTCCAAAGGGAAAAAAATTTTCGACCATGCCAATATGTGGCTCAAATGAAAGATATTTGAGATTAGAAAACGAATTTGATAACCTATTTTGGGGCCATGTGTTTGGGGAACGCCTCATCCTGTAAACTCCTCATAAGCCAATGACAATATGGGGTTTAAATAAATGGTATTTGAGAGAAGACCACGATGCTGATATTTTTTCAGGGCCAAATATCTGGGGGACCTCTCCTCCGAAAACACCACTTAAATTCGTAGACCAATAAAGATCATATGGGGTTCTGATAAAGGCACTTATATTGTTAAACTGTAAGTCAAGTGATATACTATTTTCGTAGCATGGTATTTCACTAAAAGATCTTTAATTGCGTAAATAAATATTCCAAGGAAACTTTTGTTCCATATAAAGTAAAAGAAGGCGCAGCGGAGCGGGCCCGGGTCAGCTAGTATTCTAATAAAAGATGTATACTTAACTACCAAACACCTTTCATTTGATACCCATATTGTCCCAATCGGAAAATATGTCCTGTTGGGGTGTTTTGGGAGTTGGGGAAGCCTCTCAGACACCAAGGAATGAATTGTACTCTTTGTCCCTTTGGGTGGTGTTTTTGGGGATGGGGCCCCCACACTTATGGTGACATTTTAATGCCACATTCGTACTCTACTCTTAAATAAATTTCATTTGATACCCATATTGTCCCAATCGGTAAAAATGTACGTTCGGGTGGGTTTTTGGATGGGTCGTACCCCCAGGTTATTTGATCCCAAAATTGTATGCCAATTTCGTGTTTTTAGGGTACCATAAGGTGGCATGTAAAATTTCACTTAAATCGTGCACCCATCTCCAAAATCTGGCGTTTTCGAAAATGAGGCTATGGGTGAGGGTCCGCCCTCCCTTGGATATCATACCCTACTTTCAACGGGGGCTTAAACTCCACCGTCCATGAAATTTCATGAAAATCGGCTCAGGCTTTTTTGAGTCTATACGGAACAGACACACAAACTAACAAACAAAGCGCAACAATTTAATTTTTATATAGTAGAGGGTGATTTTTTAAGAGCTATTAAAAAAAAACCTAAAAATCAGAAAAGTGCATGAAATCTTTTTGAATCGATAGTACGGTTCATATAATTTAATAAATTTAATAAAAAAAAACATAAAATTCAGAAAAATGCATGAAATCTTCTTTTTTGTGTCGATAGTATGGTCCACATTATTTATTTCTTGATGATTATTTCATGCAAATGTTGACAGTGACTGCACCTCAAATGGTCTATCCGCTTAGTCTAATTTTGGCATACTCTTTCCAACATTTCGCCCGGTATCTCACGAATAAATGGTTCAATGTTGTGTTCCAGTGCGTCAATGGAAGCGGGATTGTCTGTATAGACATGAGCTTTAACATTGCCCCAAAAAAATTGTCTAAAAGCTGTAAATCGCTCAATCTATGCGGCTGTTTAACCGCTCCCGAACGTAATATAAAATGTTAATCGAACTCGCCTCTTAATAAGTCAATTGTTACGTGTGCCGTGTGGCATATGGCACGGTCTTGTTGGAACCACGTGTCTTGTAAGTCAAGCTCTTCCATTTTGAGCAAAAAACAAGTAAAAGCGTGCTAAGTTCGGCCGGGCCGAATCTTATATACCCTCCACCATGGATCGCATTTGTCGAGTTCTTTTCCCGGCATCTCTTCTTAGGCAAAACAGGATATAAGAAAAGATTTGCTCTGCTATTAGAGCGATATCAAGATATGGTGCGGTTTGGACCACAATTAAATTATATGTTGGAGACCTGTGTAAAATGTCAGCCAATTCGAATAAGAATTGCGCTCTTTGTGAGCTCAAAAAGCAAAATAGAGAGATCGATTTATATGGGAGCTGTATCGGGCTATAGACCGATTCAGACCATAATAAACGCGTATGTTGATGGTCATGAAAGAACCCGTCGTACAAAATTTCAGGCAAATCGGATAATAATTGCGACCTCTAGAGGCTCAAGAAGTCAAGATCCCAGATCGGTTTTTATGGCAGCTATATCAGGTTATGAACCGACTTGTATTTTATTTGACATAGTGGTTGAAAGTAACAATAAAAAACGTCTTGCGAAATTTCAGCCACATCTTGGGTCTTGACTTCTTGAGCCTCTAGAGTGCGCAATTCTTATCCGATTGGAATGAAATTTTGCACGACGTGTTTTGTTATGATATCCAACAACTGTGCCAAGTATGGTTCAAATCGGTCCATAACCTTATATAGCTGTCATATAAACCGATCTTGGGTCTTGACTTCTTGAGCCTCTAGAGGTCGCAATTATTATCCGATTTGCCTGAAATTTTGTACGACGGATTCTCTCATGACCATTAACATACATGTTTATTATGGTCTGAATCGGTATATAGCCCGATACAGCTCCCATATAAATCGATCTCTCTATTTTAATTCTTGAGCCCCCAAAGGGCACAGTTCTTATTCGAATTGGCTGACATTTTACACAGGTCTCCAACATATAATTTAATTGTGGTCCAAACCGAACCATATTTTGATATCGCTCTAATAGCAGAGCAAATCTTGTCTTATATCCTTTTTTTGCCTAAGAAGAGATGCCGGGAAAAGAACTCGACAAATGCGATCCATGGTGGAGGGTATATAAGATTCGGCCCGGCCGAACTTAGCACGCTTTTACTTGTTTAATATCCGCTCTAGATGGTTTTTCTGTACAACTAAAAAAATTACTGAAATCAAAGCTTTTTTAATTAGCCAGTAGAATCGTTTAGGTTAGGTTAGGTTTGAAAGAGGGTGCGGATATTAATCCGCCCCATCACACTATGGACGTATACCTAAGCTAGTAATCAGATGGTAGTGCGCTCTAAAAACTATAAAGTAACCTCTAAAAAGAAAATTTAAATTCCGTGCTACTTACAAAATCCTTAATTGTTTTCAATACCACTCCCCTAAGTCGGTTCTTGTCTACGCTCTTAACAAGGACTGCGTCGACCCGAAAGGCTTCGGGTTAACCAAGTTTATTGACGGCAGTACCTCCAACCTTAACTGCCAAATCATCTGCCATTTCACTCCCCCTTATTCCGTAATGGACCGGCACCCAAACGATGCGGATTGTGAGATCCTCAGAGAAGGCGCTAATCTCCTTCTTACACTACAAGGCTGTTTGTGACCTTACCGTTCTGGATGTTATTGCCCTTATGGCCATTTTACTGTCGGTTAAGATGTTCACACTTGACGTCTTCACGTTAGCATTACACCATCTTATACATTCCGTTAGCACCACACCATCTTACGCGTTGCGTGATCGCCCGGATCTCCGCCTGCAGGACCATATTATGGTCAGGCGGTCCAGAACAGATCTCAGTGTAGATGCCCAGTACCACTCTGTCCTCTAGCTTTGATCTTCCAGATGGCAATACTAGGGTTCCGTCAATCCAAGACTATGCCGCTGGTAGCAGTTCCTCGCACTCGACCTCAAGTGTCGACCTCAGGTATCCGATCGAAAACCTCTTCCATTCCTCCCTTCCATTCCTAAATGTGACACTTCCAATTTAGTTTCCTGTCCAAGATCACACCTAAATAAATATTCGACCTTGTCAGATATCGAAATCGTTCTATTGAGGAAACGTGGGGCGTCAAATTGGCCCACCTTCGTCTTCCTCGTAAACAGGCATATTTCAGTCTTCTATGGGTTAACACTGAGAGCCCTGGGTCTATCCCAGTCATATGCCATATGCAAGACCCTTTCGGCCCTTCTGCATAACTGGTTCGGGTTCTTATCCTTAAGAAGTATTATAACATCGTCTGCATAGCAGACGGGTTCAAATCCCTCCTCAGTCAGCATCCGTAATTGGTTATTTATGGTGGTCACCTAAGGGAGTGGCGATAAAATGCACCCTGTGGCGTGCCCTGTGCTACTTTCTCGCTTACATCTATCCCATAGGACTCGTAATTTATGCACCTGTTAGCATATGGTTTATCCAGTCTATAAGGACCCGGTCCACCCGGTAATGGTTTAAGGATTGAATCAGTGTGCCGTTCCGTACATTTTTAAACGCCCCCTCGATGTCAATGCATACCGCCAATGTGTACGTCTTGGCATTGAAGGATTCTTCTATTTAATGCACAACCTCGTGCAGGGCACGTATGTATTTGAGCAGTTCGCTGGATGTCCTACTCTTTATCATGGTATCCACAATACGTTCCATGGTTTTGACTAGAAAGGACGTAAAGCTTATAAGTCTATAGTCCTTTGGTGTCGCATAACTTGCCTTGCCGGGCTTGGGTATAAATACCACCCTTGCCTCCTGCCAGGCTTTCGGAGTATATGCAAGTCCCAGGACGCTGTGAAAATAGTGGCCAAATGAGGCGCCATATAGTCGGTGTCCTTTTGTAGTAACGCCGGAAATATTCCATCATGTTTAAAGCTCCTCAAGGCTTCCTTTACCATAAATTCAGTTATGACAAGCTTTCGATCAACCTCAAGATTCCGGTGTCTTCGTGAGTCCCGTCGTATCCTCAGGAAAATGCGTTTTCATCAAAAGCCTTAATATGCCCTCCGTTGTCTCTGCTCTCACTCCCATGTCGTCTATTTAAGTTTCAGTTTGGACATGGGTTTTTGAGAGAAACTTTTTAATTTTGGCGGCGTCATGAACGCTATCGAATGCTCCATGGAGACCCTCCAATCCGGAACCTCGTCGTTTAATTATTAATTGTTTCAACAATAAATAGTATTGTCTAAAATTAACAACACTTGTATGTTTCCCACTGTCCGGAATTCTTCGTCCGGTACTGTATTTGGTTTGATTGTTAACCGATCCTTTGATTAGACTTTACAAACAATTATGCTGGGTAATGTGAGAATCGGTCAGCATACTGATATGGGTGCTTTATAAACCGATATACTTATTTGGCCTTTTGAGCACCGGTAATAAGTAATTTTTATTCGATTTGTTTAGTTCCGATATGACATTCTACACTCATATCATAAATGGTCCGTACTATGACATATCATATAATGAGCTCCGAACTATGACCTTCAAGAGAATACGAGAAGAGAAAAACCTAAAAACTTGACAATTGCGATTCAAGGTAAACGCTATTAGGATTCGGCCGAACTTTAAGCATTTTTGCCTGGTTTTACATACGTACAGAACCTTGTCCGATTTGCCCCTAATGAATGGCTTCATATGGAATTTCGTAACATATACCAATTGGAATGATAAGCAGCGAATGTAAATGATGTGTATCATTAACTCTTGTTTGTTAATAGATCAGTTGTCCAGATGGGTATGATGTTCAACAAGTCTTTAATGAATGACATTATAATGTTTATGGTATAATTAATCCCCCGAGTGATGGGGGATGACATGTTGTCAATGACTTCTATATTTTACCCAATATACCCCAAACTGAGAAACTGTTTCTTTTGTATTATTATGCCTCAATAGGCTTAAAAAAAACAAAATCAAAAGTATCTATCCATTTATAAATAATCGAACAAGAGTTTTAGCATACACATACATACGCTCATACGCATGTATGCACATAGATGTGTTTATAGCATTTTCCAATTTTCAAAGCAATCAAAGTCAATCAATTTGTCATTTGAAAATGAAATCGGATATTAATAAAATTTGCCATTGTTGTTTAATTAAACATCCACTTATGTTGAAAATATATTCAATTAGAAAGGAATTCTTTTCATTGCTAAAAAAGAGAATCGGAGGGAGTAAAGTCAATCATTTCATACAATTTCAATTGTTGCAGTCAATTATGATGAATATTATTGACTTAAGTAGGTTTTTGTAAAATGTGTCAGTATGGAGGTTATTTTTCCCTTTTGGAGAGGGAGGTGGAACAAATAATAGATACAAACATCCCTACTGATTGATGGCCAATAATATTAGGGAAGGTTCAAAAAAGTTGTGTTAATATGTTCATCTATGTGGCCCAGTGGCCTCTTTAGTGTTCGATCCTTAGAATGTAAAATTTGACTCGGAACTTTTTACTGATTTGATTGAGCCAAGTCCGTTCGTCTGTCAGTCCACGTTTATTTCGGTACGTAATAAAGACCACATTATGATGGGATTTTCTTAAAAATTTGGCTTTCTTTTCCATCCATTTCACGATGGGCCCAATGACCAGTTTCAGAGACAAAAAGTTCATTTTTGAACTTAGCAACACAACACCCAGAAGGAACAGAGCAATACCCATTAACAAGCATACCAATCGACTCAGAATCACTTTCTGATTCAAAATAGCTTTGTCTATCGGTCAGTCTGTCCATGTTAATTTGTGAACAAAGTAAATGTCGCAGTTTCATAAAATCATCTTCAAATTTAGCACAGGCATTTTTTTTAGCCAAGAGACGAAGCCTATTGAAATTGGAAAAAAATTTGTTCAGATTTATTAATAGCTTCCATAAATGTGATCGTGCGATTTAAACTAATATTGCAATAATGTGGTCATTATTTATGCGATTCTCACTCTCGAATCGGTCCAGATGTAGATATAGCTGCCATATATGTATATCGCCTGATGTTCACTTCTAGAGTCACTGCAAGCGAATTAAAAAAACACATACAATTTAGAAAAATGTATGAAATCTTTATTTGAATCGATAGTGCGGCCAATATAATTTAATGCTCGAAGATTATTTCATGCAAATGGTCCACCCCCTTAGTCCAATTTTGGCATACTCTTTTCAACTTTTCGGCCGGTATTTCACGAATAAATGCTTCAATGTTGTTGTCCAATACCTCAACTGAAGCGGGTTTGTCTGTATAGACAGGAGCTTTATATAGCGCCATAAAAAATGGTCTAAAGGCGTTAAATCGCACGATCAAGGCGGCCAATTACCCGGTCCCGAACGTAAAATAAAATGTACACCGAACACGCTTCTCATTGTTACGCGTGCTGTATGGCATGTCTTGTTGAAACCACATGTGTGAAACCACACAAAAAAGGTGGGTATCATCTCACGGTAGCGCTTATCATTTACATTTTTGAAGAAGTCTGGTCCAATGATGCCACCAGTCCATAAACCGCACCAAACTGTGACATTTTCTGTATGGCTTGGTAGCTATTGCAATGATTCTGGCTGATCTTTACTCCAAAATTGACAATTCTGCTTATTTACTAACCCAGTTAGTCAAAAATGAACATCATAGCTGATCGACAAAAAGCGGGCGATGAACCCCACTTTTTTTCAAAATCCCCCCACTTTTTTTCAAAATTGTTAAAATTCTTCTGTTTTTAGGCGGTGGTTTGAGTCAGAGCTAAATTTTGCCCTGATTGCCAACACACTATTTATATGCCGAATTGAATCTTTTAAAGGCTTCAGAGGGTGGTTGTCTTTGCGAATGTCTGAGTTTTATAGTGAAAGTTTCGGCGAATCGACTTCAGTATTTTTATGAAATTTTTTCATTAGCTCTCATTTTTGCTCTCAAACTAGTTTTGGGATTTCAACAGGTTATTGTTTGTGTCGGTCTATAGGTTTCAAATGAATTTTCATTTTCAATTTTATTGCATGGTAGGGCGAAGATCATTACATTTTTACAAATTTTGTTTGTTTCTCTTTCGAGGCGAGCTCAATTATCGGAGATTTTTTTCTTCTTTGCAAAAGGAAAAGGAAAACCAGAGACCCAACACACACCAACTAGTATGGGACGCGTTTCGTAATTTAGTTCAGAATTAACGCTTGGTTATGCTCTCGTAAACATACCGTAAATGTAGAAACAATTTATCGTAAATGTAAATTATTATTATTACAAATCGTAGCATTTGACATTTCAATTAAACAAAGTATAAATTAATCAACATTATGAGCAATAAAGAAGGCGGACTGATTCCGGAAAATTTAATGGGGCAAAAACATGGCTACCTCAAGGGCAAGTAGGAGGAGTACGTGATGGCACTCTTCCCGGATATTGAGGTAGCATTTTACAACGTAGAGTTGGGTCCATAGTCACCACTTTGGACCGCTAGGTGTTCAACCGATTATGTGCTCTGATACGTGGCAGGATTACCAACCCGGACTTCGGAGATAGTGTGGTCAGAAAGTGGATGACAAGATGAGCGCCTTAGGGAGGTGTATTCTCGCCAATTCTCTGGAACCCAGTGATAAACCAAATTTTGTTGGATTTCAGAGAGATGGTGTGAAAATGATCACATCAGCGGACGACGTCGTACTACTGCATATGCTGCCGACGTCGTACTGCGAAGCAACTTTCTGTCGACTATAAGCGATATTATGGAAAGTTCACTAGGAAGAATGTCGAGATGGACTAAGACCTGAGTTGAGAATGACTCCAGGAAATACAGAGTTGGCCCTCTTCACTCCGAGATAAGAGTAAATGGATTTTAGATTCCAGTCTGGACGGGTTCAACCTGAAGTGGTCGAAGAAGGTGAAATATCCGTGCCTACTATTCCATTCGAAACTGTCTTTGAAAAGGAATACGGATGAATAGGGCATTTGTATGGTAGAAGTCTGTAAGATCTCGGTTTTCACAGATTGGTCAAAGATGGAGCTAAAGACTTGGATTCTTTCAGGCAGAGGTCTGAGCCATAACGATAGTTGCAAAATACATTCTGATTAAAAGATAGTCTCTTGCGCCTGACTCTCTTCTTGTTATTTCTTCTTATATTCTCAAATATATCTCACTTTTTCTTTTCTTTTTCATCCACACTTTGTTTTCTCACTGGGGTATCAATTGGCCAGACAGGCCTCCGAGTGAACTCACGCTTTCACGATGGTCGACACATTCAAC
Source organism: Stomoxys calcitrans (assembly GCF_963082655.1). NCBI lineage: Eukaryota > Metazoa > Arthropoda > Insecta > Diptera > Muscidae > Stomoxys > Stomoxys calcitrans. The sequence goes on from NC_081553.1 coordinate 139,829,885, forward strand.
CTATACCATTAAAATTCATTGAATAGGACTAGCTTTTTTGAAAATAAACATTTTTGGTTTTGAAATTTGTTCAAACTTCAAATTTTGACAGTTGATACGAAAACGGAACGTAAAATTTTATTTGCAATAAATTCTACTTTCCGGTTGCGGTCGACAGACGTTCGGTAATCGTTTGCATGTAAATTCATAAGGCAAAACAAAACAGCTGACACGTTCTTCTACATTTACGGTATGTTCACGAGAGTATAACCAGGCCTTTATTAGGTGTGAAGGCTTTAAGGGCCGAATGTTGGTATGGTGATATAAATACCACGCTCGACAACCCATGGGAGTAGTGTAACTTCTGTAGACAAAAGATCTCCCATTACACAGAAACACATGTATTGGGAAAAGTACAGCTAATAGACAGGGTTGTCGAGCGTGAAGCCTTCACACCTAATATGGCTAATGAGTAATTCTAAACCAAATTACGAAACGCATCCTATAGTGGTTGGTGTGTGTTGCAATCTCTGGCTTTCCTTTTCCATTTGCAATGAAAAAAATCTCCGATCATTAAACTCGTCTCGAAAGAGAAACAAACAAAATTGTAAAAATGTTATGATCTTCGCAGGCAAAAACCTTGAAAACCAATAATTCGGCAGAGCCCGGCAGGGATTCGAGCCTGAGCTGACGAAGCAACAGCGAGTGCCATTGCCGTTGTCTAGCGTTCGAAGCCTTGGGAAAAGTACAGCTAATAGAAATGGTTGTAGAGCGTGGTTAATGTGGTATTTATATCATAGAGGCGTTTTCCGAAATAAATTGGGTATAACTACAACATACCAACGTACGGCCCTTGAAGCCTTAATACCTAAAATGGCTGAAGAGTAATTCCAGACCAAATTACGAAACGCGTCCCATAGTGCTTGGTGTGTGTTGTGATCTCTGGCTTTTGTTTTCCGTTTGCAAAGTAAAAAAATCTCCGATTTACTGACTTTTATATTCATAAAATGTTACGCAAACAAACTGAAAACATATAGCAAATTGAGATGTACAGGAGTTAGAATGAAGTCCGGAAATTTTACCAAAGAGTTAAACATCAATCCGATGGCTTTGTATACAGGCATATCCCCCTGCAGAGACAAAGAAGGAAATCTGGTAACTGGCACAGATAACATGCTGAAGATATGGAAAGAACATTTTACCCAACTGCTATTGTCCAACGTTGGCGGCGTAGAAGATACCGCAGACCCAAACCCTGATGATGGTATAGAATGTTTACCTCCTAGTCAGAATGAGGTCCAAGTAGCAGTGATCCGATTAAAAACAACAAGACAGCAGGAGCCGACTGGTTACCCGATGAACTATTTAAGACCGGAGGCGACACGCTGATAAGGCGTATGCATCACAGTGCAATCTGGAAGAACGCATACTTGATGATTGGAACCTCAGCATACTATGTCCCGTACACAAGAAAGGAGACAAGACGGAATGTGCCAATAACAGAGGAATAAGACTCCTCCCCATCGCATACAAAACACTCTCGAGCGCACTGTGTGAAAGATTAAAACCTAAGATCAATGATATAATTGGGCCCTATCAATGCGGCTTTAGATCTGGTAAATCCACCCTAGACCAGACATTCACACTGCCCCAAATTCTTGAAAAGACCCGAGAAGGACAAATCAACACCTACCATCTCTTTGTTGACTACAAAGCCGTTTTCGATGCTCCTTTACGTTCAAATGTATTTCAAGCCATGTCTGAGTTTGGTATACCTGCAAAATTAAAAAGTCTCTACTGACACGCGGATGACATTTGCTGACACGCGTTCCTCAGTAAGAATAGAAAAGAATCTCTCCGAACCATTTAATACCAAACGAGTTTTCAGACAAGGAAACAGATTATACGAGATGCAGATGTGAATAGATATGGCACACTAATCACAAGAGAACACATGCTGCTCACCTATGCCGACGACATCGACATCATAGGTGGGTCACAGGAAGTAGTAACTGCTGCCTTTGAGAGAATCGAAAGAGAGTCAGTGAAAATGGGTCTGGCAGTAAATGGAGATAAGACGACATGGATGGTTTCAACTCCCAAAATTCATTGTACAACCGAACAGATAAAGAAAATGGAGAAAGTTGGGAGCCACAACTTTGAGATAGTCAGTAACTTTATTTACCTCAGCACCGCCGTAACCGAAACGAATGACACCAGTTTTGAGATTAAGCGAAGAATAATACTGGCAAACATATGCTACTTTGGACTAAGTAAGCAGTTTAGATAGACGTCGATAGACGAAGATTACACTATACAAGACACTGATACTACCCGTGCTGTTATACGGTTCTGAAGCATGGGTACTTGTGAAAGCAGATGAGGCAGTGCTTGGAATATTTGAGAGAAAGATTCTTCGTAAAATATATGGACCAGTTTGCGTTAAGGGAGAATATAGGCGACGTATGAACGACGATTGCATAGTTACACGCATCAAAATACAACTGCTGCGTTGGCTAGGTCATGTTGTCAGAATGGATGAAGAAGCTCCAGCAAAGAAGTCTTTTGAAGGCAAACACGTTGGTACACGCAAACCGGGAAGAGCAAAAGCCCGATGGAAAGATCAAGTGGTGGGAGACACCTCAAAACTTGGTGTCAGAGATTTTAGAATAAGCGCATTAGATCGAGGCGCTTGGAACGCTATTCTGCGTTCGGCTAGTGGAACAAATGTTCTCTAATTGCCAATTAAAGTAAAGTAAATTGTAAACATGCAATTTGAATCGTCGAATTTCATTAAAGATTTTCGTACATAGTACAAATAAAATCATTATTAGCAAAATCATTTCATTGTAAAAAGATCTTGGAAGCAAATCAAAAATTCAAAAAGTGAATTTTAAAATGTTTAAAAAATATTGAATTTTAAAATGTTGAAAACATATATCTACTGTCAAAGACTACAGAACTAATAAACTTCTACTAGAATCAACCCTGCTTTCTGTTGAATGATAAATTTCACCCCATACTCACTATGAGCTGCGTATCAATTGCCTTAAATACTGTATTGTGAATTACAATATGTTATTCCAAGAAAAAAACGATAATGTTTCAGTTGAAATAATTATTTCATTATTTTTAAAATGTAAATTAATCATTTATTATTAGAATATAAATTAATCTGGGTGACCATTTCGGGATTTTAAAATTGTGTTCCGAGTCCTTCAAATTTTTCATTTCATTGCTGATGTTATTCAAATAATTAATAATTAAATACTACTATTTATTCTTTGGAAAAGTTTTTTAGACTCCTTAATATTTTAAATAATATTTTTTACAGATAAAATTTCAACTAAAATAATAAAACTAGAATTAAGAAAAAATCCATATAGAACAATATCTTAGAAAAATGCGTGTTAAATGTTTATTTTTCTTTACATTTTTCATTAAAAGAAAATTTTAATAACTTTCTATTTAAAACAATCATAAACTTTTTATCTTTTGAACAAATTACAATTGCGATTTGGTCTTTAAGAAATTGCATTGACCCATTAACGACGAAAAATACCCAAGAATAGAGCTGCCTTAGAAAAAAATTCTAGCTCGAGTTAGGAAAGAGGTATCATAATGAAATTTGGATTAGCCAACAATTTTTCCTGTTAAGTTTTGGAAAAAAATTAGGAGCGTTCACTCGGAGGCCAGTTTGGCCCAATGTGGTACCTAGAGGAAAAGGGAAGAGAAAGAAGATGTGAGACCTCGGACTAGTGGATGTACACTAATAAAAGAAAGACAGAATGAATGAAGAACCCTAGCGGGGTGTGAAGAGACGCCCATCCCCACGCAATCACGGATGTACCTACGCTGGACCTTATGACAGCCCCCGTCGGAACCATCCCGTTCCTTCAACAAATCTCAGGAGACCAGAGGTGCGTTCGCAAGTTCACTTAGATTACAGAAGAATCGGCTCCCCAGAAAGGAGGGCCTACGCCTCTGCAGACCCGGACAAAAATACAGCAAGTGTTCACTAGTCTCCTCCTCATTATGATCGGGGCAACTCCTACAGAAGTCATTGTGCGGTATCCCCATGAGCGCCGCCATGCGGCCTATGCCACAGTGTCCGGTTATGACCACTGTCAAGGAACTCATCGATCTCTTATTGAAAGCCAGCAACTCCCTCGTCCTCCTCCGGTCGATGACCGGCCGTAGCGGCTTTGCAGTGAAGCAACCATCCACCGAGTGCCACCTCGCCACCGACGCCGCCCTGGCCATCCCCTCTACTGTGTTCAGTAGCTCGACAAATGGCACATAGGCAAGACCGATGACTGGTCCGTCCGGCGCAGAGACCACTTCTGGCGCACTCGTCCGCCCTCTCATTCCCTGGAATCCCATTATGTTCAGGAACCCATGTCAGCGTCACATCGTGGGCCCGGAGCCTATCCAGGGACTCAAAAAAATCCGCCACGCATCTCGACCTCACCCTCCTCGACCCTAAGGCCTTGAGTGCCGCCATACTGTCCACATAAATTCTATGTTTCGAGGGCGGTAAGTCCCTTTCCAGAATTTCTCTTGCTACCACTGCAATGGCACAGACCTCTGCCTGAAAGAGACCGTACACTCGCCCGGCAGTCTCAGGGATATACTGATATTGAGTGCATCAGAGTACACCCCAAATCCAGTCTCTTACTTCATCTTTGAGCCATCTGTGAGATCGAGGTCTCATCTTCCAAAAGTACAGCATTCGCCCCTAATATGTCCCTCTCAGGAAATCGAATAGCGAGTGCCGTCACTCCAGTCGGCACTGGTGCCAGGTAGTCGGAGATCCTCCTCAGTCTACCTTCCGCAACCATAATACCCAGAATCGAACTGTGGCCGCAACCATTCTCCGTCAGCATGCCGAGCTCCCTCAGCCTTAGCGCGACCTTGGCGTCGCATATATAGACCTCAATGGGATGCATATCCAGCATCGCCTTCAGGCCTGCCTGCTGTACGGATCTCAGTGCCCTTGTGATCCCGACGCAGGCCAGTCTCCGGACCTTCTCTACGGCATTCCACCATAGCTGTCCCCTATAGGCAATTATCTTGGGAGTTACAACCCACTTGCTACCGAACATCCTCCTGCAGGAGTAAAAAGCGCACAGTATCTACGGCACTGTTTCGAATCGAGTACTATGCTTAAGTACTTCGCCTCCTTCGACAGCCGCAGGGTAACCCAGTCCGAACTCCGGTATCTTATATCTAAGCATCTTCCCTGGGTTCGTCCTCAACCCATTACTGGTAGCTCATCGCGACAACCTCCTCAGTGACACCTCCGTGATCTCGCTGATCGTCGAAGGAAAAGTGCCTCGGACCAGTAACACGACGTCATCCGCACAAGCGATAATCCCCGTGCCGTCCCCACCGAGATCTAATAAGCTTTCATTAATCAAATGTTCCATAGAATCGTCGAGAACACCCCTACATAAGGCGTTCCTCTGGTTATCCGCCTTCTGAACACACTATCTTCCAGGTAGATATATCTCCTACTTTGTACTTATAGGGTAGGTGTAGGTAATTATACAGTCGGCACCATCCGAATTTTGCCTTTCCTTACTGGTTTATCAAATTAAAAATTTTGAAATATTTTTGTAGGCGCTATAGCAACAACAACAAATCTATAACAATGACATGTTGTCGAAACTAAACAAGAATCGGAGCACTTTTGAGGTTAATGAAGTTTACTACAAATTTTTGACAGTCGAAAAACTAAACAATTCATTTTTGAATTCGCCTTACAAAAATTTAAACTGCAAAATAAATCTTATATATAACAAGTAAAAGCGTGCTAAGTTCGGCCGGGCCGAATCTCATATACCCTCCACCATGGATTGCATTTGTCGAGCTCTTTCCACGGTATCTCTTTTTAGGCAAACAAAGGATAAAAGAATATTGAATATTGGAGACCATAGTAGAAGTCATTGTGTAAAATTTCAGCCAAATCTAGTAAGAATTGCGCACTTAAGGGGCTGAAGAAGTAAAATAGGGAGATGGGTTTTGTAGGGAAGCTGTATTAGGCTATAAACCGATTCATACCATATTCGACACGTATGTGAAAGGTCATGGAAGAAGCCGTTGTACAAAATTTCAGCCAAATCGGTTAATTCTGGCGCTTCTTAGAGGCTCAAGAAGTCAAGATCCCATATCGGTTTAGATGGCAGCTATATCAGGTTATGGACCAATTGTAACTATACTTAGCACATATGTTGAATGTCGTAACGAAACACCTCATGCAAAATTTCAGCCAAATTGGATAATATTTGCGCCCTCTAGTGGCCCAAGAAGTCAAGACCACAGATCGCTTTATATGGCAGCTATATAGGGTTATGGACCGATTTGAACTATTCTTAGCACAGTTGTTGGAAGTTATAATAAAACACGTCATGCAAAGTTTCAGCCAAATCGGATAGGAATTGCGCACTCTAGACGCTCAGGAAGTCAAGACCCCAGATAGGTTTATATGACAGCTATATCAGGTTATGGACTTATTTCAACCATACTCTGCACAGTTGTTAAAAGTCATAATAAAACACCTCATGCAAAATTTCAGCCAAATCGGTTAAGAATTGTGCCCTATAGCGTCTCAAGAAGTCAAGATCCCAGATCGGTTTATATGGGAGCTATATCGAAACGTGGACCGATATAGCCTGGTTACAATCCGAACCGACCTATACTTATAAGAAGTATTGGCGCAAAATTTCAAGCGGCTAGCTTTACTCCATCGAAAGTTGGCGTGCTTTCGATAGACAGACGGACGGACATAGCTGGTTCGACTTAAACTGTCATGACGAACAAGAATATATATACTTTATGGGGTCTTAGACTAATATTTCCAGGAGTTACAAACAGAATGACGAAATTAGCAAACCCCCATCCTATGGTGGAAGGTATAAAAATCAATTTGTGTTTGTTTGTCAGTTTGTTTGTTTGTTTGTGTGTTCTTTATAGACTCACAATGGTCTACATTTTTTGATATCTGAAGTGGGGCGGACCCTCCCCCTTACCCTAATTTTCAGAAACGCCAGATCTCGGTGATGGGTAATGCGATTTAAGCGAAATTTTGTGTGCTCTCTTATAGTTACCTACAATTAAAAATTTGGTATCCAAATTTCGGATGAGGTACCTAGGGGGGACACCCCACCCAAAAACCCAAATATATATATAGACCAATCACGCCAATATGGGACTCAAATGAAAAATATTTAAGAATAGAATACGAATATGATACTTAAATTTGGGACTAAGTGTTTGGGGGACCTCCCCAACCCCCAAAACATCCCGTAATCGGACATATTTACCGACCATGGCAATATTGGACTCAACTGAAATGTATTTACGAGTGTAATACGAATCTGATATCAAAATGTCTGAGCAAGTGTTGGGGGCCGCCCCTCCCTAAAAACACCCCCAAACAGGACTTATTTACTGATCACCGCAATATGGGGCTCAAATAGAATGTATTTTAGTGTAGAAAACGAATCTGATATCCAAATGTGGAACCAAGTGTTTTGGGGACCGCCCCCCAAAGAGCACAACTTTACGAGCATGGGGCTCAAATGAAAGGTCTTTGGAAGTACCCCACGAATCTGATAACAATATTCGGGAAAGAGTTTCTATGGGGCCAACCCACCCCATAACACCACCCAAATACGAAGTATTTGCTGACCATTGCAATATGGGGCTCAAGTAAGAGGTATTTTAGTACTCTAAAACTGATATATATTTACGAAGCTGATATATATTTTCAGAGAAAGTCACTGTATGGCCGCCCCATCCCCCAAACCGGACATGTTTGCCGACTACGCAAATATGGGGCGCAAATGAAAGGTATTTTGGAGTAGACCACGAATATGATATCAACATTCGGGACCAACTGCCTAGGGGACGTCCCACTTCCAAAACAACCCCAAATAGGACGTATTTGCTCACCATCGCAATTTGGGTCTTAAAGAGAGTGGAGCTCTCCACAAAGCTGACATATTTGCTGACTTTTGCAATAAGGGGTTTAAATGAAAGGTATTCGAGATTAGAAAACGAATTTAATTTGGGGAACAACTCCACTTCCCAAAACACACCTAAATTGGACATATTTACCGACCAGGTCAATGTGGAGCTTAAATGAAAAGTGTTGGGGAGTAGAGCACGAAATTGATATCCAATTTTGGGACAAATTTTCTGGGGGTCTACAATTATTTGTTGACCATCGTAATATGGGGCTAAAGTAAAGGTATTTGGGAGTAGAATACGAATCTGGTATCCAAATGTGAGACCAGTTGTTTGGGCACCGCCCTTTCCCCAAATTTACCGACCAAATGAAAGGCATTTGAAATTAGAAAACGAATATGATAACTTATTTTGGAGCCAAGTGATTGGGTACGTCTCATCCCATAAACTTCCCTCTAACCAATGGCAATATGGGGTAAAATAAATGGTATTTGAGAGAAGAGCACGATGCGTATATTTTTTTCAGGGCCAAGTGTCTGGGGACCAACTCACCCCGAAAACACCCATAAATCGGACATACATATTTCCGGGTCAAGGCAATATGTGACTCAAATAAAAGGTATTTGGGAGTAGATCACGAAATTTATACGCACTTTCGGAACCACGTTTCTGGCGGTCCACACCACCCCCTAAACCCACCAACCGCCACCCTGGGAGCCTTCTTACTTCCATAATCCCCATGAAAATATCGGGCTCAAATAAAGTCCCTTAAGAATGGAGTACATTTAACATCCAAACTCAAATGACCCTAAACCCGTTGAGCGAATTCATAAATCAGTAAAGGTCATATGGGATTCAGATAAAGACATTTAAATTGTTTAACTGTTAGCCAAGCGATATACATACAAATACTATTGTATTTTTGTAGCATTTTATTTCACTAAAAGCTCTTTAATAGTCGAAAATAAATATTCAAAGGATAATTTTGTTCCATATAAAGTGAAATAGGGCGCAGCGAAGCGGGCCCGTTTCAACTAGTATTTCATAAATTGTGTTTGCTGCTGTTATGGTTTTTAAACTTAGGGTATATAATGGCACGTGTCTAGCAACCTCATTCGCTATCAGTTTCACTCCAGGAAGTTAGATCCATTTCGTCACCCCCAAGAGATTAAAAAGAACAGAAGAACACTGATAAAAATTACGTCAGTACAATGCCAGCCATTAGAATGAAGAAGATTGGGAGTCAACATGCATGACAGGCTGCAGGCTACGGTAGTCAAGAATGGCGATGCGGCCACCATATTAAATACACCTTGATACAGACCGTATCTGATGTATAGTCTGATATATAGTCTGATGTATAGTCTGATGTATAGTCTGAGCCTAAGCCATCAGCACGACTAGCTGAAAAATTGGACAAAGTTAGAAATCTTAGCCATGCCATCAATATATTTAGATGTAGTCAAAGTACAAGTTTCCGTATTCTTTTAGTTTCCAGTGGGAGCTGAACAAATGATAAGCCAAAGGTCTTGCATTGCTTTTAGTCGTCCCGTACCGTACCGTTTTATTAGTTCAAATCCAGGTTGACTGTGAAGACCCCCATATAAATACATATCGCGTTTTAAAGCAACGAACGACGAAGGAGTAGCGTTTGTTATCCGATACATAAACACTTACTTAACAACTTATTCAGTGCCGTTTAAGTGGGTGATATGTACTTTGGAAACTTTTGTTGGAAAACTCACTCAAGAGTAAATCGTATGCTCGTGATTTTAATTCAAGCCCAAGGCGGTGCTAAATTCAAAATAATCTTTAACAGCTACAGTCGATGCAGGTTACCCAGCATTATTAACGCTACACATGAAAGTGCTCCCATTCTTCAAGTCCAAAGCGACACGTTCATCTTCACATGACATTTTATTTCTTTCCCTTCGCTGGAAGAGTCTGTTACCTATGGTGGGGGCGTAAACCAGCTCGCCCCTGTTCTCCGAATTTGTTAAGTGTAAATACTTTTCAACTTTTGTGAAAGGTTTGACAAGATTGTTTTTTTTTTGTTATTTTTTCCTTTGTCTGTGTGCTTGGATTTCATTTTATCCATCGAACAAAGAGTCACGTAATCAACGATTCTATTTTAGATAAAAAATACATAAAACTTTTTTCCTCGGCTTTTCCTTTTGTGAAAGACAAGTAGTTATAATAACATGTCACAGGAATAAAGTACAACAAAAAATATGTGTGGAAAAATAATACAGCACCGCCAAGGAAAGCCCAGCCAAGCCAAACCACCTCGCAATGCCAAACTCACGCATCCACCGCAAAGAAAAGGCAATGAGCAAAAAAAAAAAAATCTTGAAACATTAGATGAAGAATAGCAAATAATATATAACTAATACAACAAAATACGAGGGGATTATAGCTGCAAACGTAGGAACGGTACAAGCGAGCGGTGGATGTGGAAAAATGTCTATGTTGTGTTTTTTTTTTTTTTGTGCTCCAGGTTCCGTCGTTCTGAGAATGCAATCAAAAATTGCTCGGGAGAAAGGGAAAACATTTATAAGACACAATAACAAAATGATGTGATGTGGACCGAAAGGAGAATCAGATATGGCAAATATAAAGTCAGTTGTACAGTGGCATACAGAGTCTCTAATAAGGAAAATTACAAACGGAAAAACACAACAAATATAACAGTTTTTTGATGTGAATAATCACATCAAATCCAATCCAATGCACTTTGGAATCAAAGTTAATTGGAGTTGAGCAGATACAAACGCCCCCAAAGACAATAGTTGGCCCTGGCCCTGGCCCTGGCATAGCTAGAAATTATATTTTTACAGACAAGATTTCAATAAATATTCTTTCCAGATGTCAATGACATTTTTTATAAAAACAAAAATTCAATGAATTACCTAAAAACTAATTTTTTCCCAGTCTTGGCCGCTCCAAAATTGACCAACCAACTTTCATTTTCATCAGCTCCCACCCGGGCGCATCATGGATAGATTTAAAATGTGTCAAGTTTCATTCCGAAAATGTTCACGAAAATATTCGAAAACTTCTTAAATAGGGAAATGATTTCTAAAATATGGGATTTCTGTTAAACTCAATTAGTCCAAAGGATTGTCCCGGCAAAATGAAGGAATTTCAAAGACATGATGTTAACTATGGGCGTATTGAGCAATTGGTTAGGTTAGGTTGAGCGCTTTGAATTCTAACAAGTAAGGACGGGCTAAAGTCAGGCTAAGCCGACTTTACCCTAAACCACATTGGCATACAGCTTAAGTCACCGAAACAAAAATTTGCTTAAATTTGAAATGTAGAATTTTGCCCAAAATCCGAAAAAAATCGTAGTGCAAGATATTGAGAAGATCGGTTGTTAAATGCGTTACCAATAGCTTTAAAAGTGAGAATCGGGAGATTCATATATATGGGAGCTATATCTAAATCTGAACAGTCTATGAGATTTTGCCAGTGATCAGAAAAGTCATAATAGAAACTTCAGTGACAAATTTTGTGAGGATCGGTTAACAAATTACCAAATTATTGAAATATTAGTCAAAATTGGACGAAAATATATATGTATGAGAACAATATCTAAATCTTAACAGATTTTAACCAAAATTGGCAAACATGGTTAAAATCATAGAAAAAGACATTGCGAAAAATGTAAAGAAAAATCTGTTAAGAAATGAGCTCATGAGCCGGATCACCGTTTGTTGCCCACTCCCTTAACTCAGACTTTGTCGCCCGAAATGCTTCGGATTCACCAAATTTATTGTTGGCAATCCTCTGGCCTTCATGGAAAAATCGTCTTTCATTTGCCCTTACTCCGATAAGGCCCGCACCTAAGCAATGCAAAAATGGCATCCTCAAAGAGAATCTTCTTCTTACACTCCAAGACGGTTCGTGAAATTACCATCCTGATTATTATTGCCCTGATGGTCAGTTTACTGTCCGTAAAGATGTTCACACTCGGCGTCATAGCGATAACACCACACCACCTCACACATTCCGTGATCGCCCGGACTACCGCCTACAGGTCAGAAATAAATCCCAGTCCTTGGGTTATCAATGTAGACACCAGACCCACTCTGTGCTCCTCTCTTCTATCTTTTCTCTCATCGTTAAATCCCATATCAGCAATGGCTGCCCCACACTTAATCTGTAAGTCAGTGTGTCGGATACCTAAATATAATAGTCTCCAGTTTCATAGTGGGCGTGGTCCTCATAAGTTTATGAGAGTAAGTTGCCGCTTGGACAATTCAGGACAACATCAATTAGGAAATCTTGGGAGAGTTAAATGCAAAAAAAAAACATTCTAGAGAATTTGCTTTTGGAGAAGATTTTAAAATACTTTTCTTTTAGAAGATTGTCATTTTTGAGGAGGACATAAAATAAATCAAATAAAATTGACAAATAAAGAATAAAATTTACATATCTCTCTTCATATTTCTGATTTTTTGTTATACCGCATTTTCTTACTTTATCTCCAATAAATAAGAAATATTATATGACTTATAAAAACCCATGATGCTAATTACAATATAATCATTTAAACCCATGATGCTAATTATAAGCATATACGGCAATAGTTGATGCAATCGTTACCGGACATCTTTTCTGTTGGATTTTTTGTTCAGCTAAAACTAATAGGGTTTATTATACCCTCCACTAATTTCGTCATACTTCTTATTAGTGTAGATCGGTTGGTATTGTAAAGGGGCCATGTTTGATATAGCTGCCATAAAAACTGATCTTGTGTCTTGACTTCTTGAGCCCCTAGAGGGCGCAATTCTTATCCGATTGAAATGAAATTTTGCACAACTTGTTTTATTATGATATCCAACTACTGTGTCAAGTATGATTCAAATCGGTTCATAACCGGATATAGCTGTCATATAAACAGATCTGGGGACTTGACTTCTTGAGCTTCTAGAGGGCGCAGTTCCTATCCGATTTGGCTGAAAGTTTGCAAGACGTGTTTTATTCTTACTTTAAACAACTGTGTCAAATCGGTTCATAACCTGATATAGCTGCAATATAAACCGATCTTGAGCCTCTAGAGGTCGCAATTATTATCCGATTTGCCTGAAATTTTGTACGACGGATTCTCTCATGACCATTAACATACGTGTTTATTATGGTCTGAATGGGTCTATAGCCCGATACAGCTCCCATATAAAACGATCTCTCTATTCTACTTCTTGAGCCCCCAAAAAACGCAATTCTTATTCGAATTGGCTGACATTTTACACAGGTCTCCAACATATAATTTAATTGTGGTCCAAACCGGACCATATCTTGATATCGCTTTAATAGCAGAGCAAATATTTTCTTATATTCTTTTTTGCCTACGAAGAGATGCCGGGAAAAGAACTTGACAAATGCGATCCATGGTGGAGGGTATATAAGATTCGGCCCGGCCGAACTTAGCACGCTTTTACTTGTTATTGCTAAAATAAGGAAAAATCTTAAAAAAAAAAGTTTTCTCTTCTTTAAAATATTCAATAATTAATACCCGGTTCATATAATATTTTTTGTAATATCTCAAAATTACACAAGAAAAAAAGGAGGCCCCATAAAATTGAGCTAAAGTTTTAACTGGGCTGCAATCATTGATATGTAAGAAGTTTGCCCTAGTTGCTTAGTGCAATGTTCATGGGAAAATTTGCATTTGTTCGAATTGTAGAGCTGTAGACCATGTGAATGTATATTCTGAAATATTTACTTTAACACAACAAACAAGAAAAAAAAATCAGTGCATTAAAAAATTTCCATAAATTAGAACCCGGAGTTCTAACATCAGAAACTTCCATGTATCAAAAATGCCGTTTTACAGGGTGCGCCAGAAAAACGGACTAATTTAAAAAATCTTCCAAGCGGAGAGTTGGGGTCGAGAGGGGGCGCATTTGGAGAGGGATATCCCCAAGTTTGCTTCTCTCTCTAGTCAGTTGCCATCTTGCTTGCCTGGTCCAGGGAGCTACGGGTCTTCGCTGTTGAGAGCTTCTTTTCTTTATATGGGGTTATTTGAAATACTTGGTTGACGACGGGCCATAGCACACTTTAAGAACAATATTCGCGATGCCATTGCTCAAATTGGACACGCATCTTTATTGTAAAGGTTTGGTTCTTTGGTTCGATTTCATTGCTAAAATCAACGACAAAGGAAATTTTTTTGACAACTTGTTTTTCAGTGTATACTGTACTCCAAGTTCAATTGAAAATCGATGTAAAATAATCATTTTCAATCGTAAAGAATTAAAAACGAGAGATCGCCTTTGTATCGATAAAGTTATGACGAAAAATGTATCTCTGAAAATTATGCAGTTTCACTTATCAATATATCACCGACATCGGATGGAAATAAGCATTCCGTACCATGTTGAGATTGATATATGGTAACAACGTCGATAAGTGGATCCTCGTTGACCATCTGCTGCAAAGATGTAACAGGAGCATAAAGTCCATATCTAGTACGAGTTGATTAAAAAAAAAAACAAGTAAAAGCGTGCTAAGTTCGGCCGGGCCGAACCTTATATATCGCCACGGTATCTCTTTTTAGGCAAACAAAGGATAAAAGAAAAGAATTGCTATGTTATTGGAACAATATCAAGTAATGGTTCATTTCGGACCATAATTGAACTGAATATTGGAGACCATAGTAGAAGCCATTGTGTAAAATTTCAGCCAAATCTAGTAAGAATTGCGCACTTTAGAGGCTGAAGAAGTAAAATAGGGAGATCGGTTTATAGGGGAGCTATAATAGGATATAAACCGATTCATGCCGTATTCGATACGTATGTGTCATGAGAGAAGCCGTTGTACAAAATTTCAGCCAAATCGCATAATACTTGCGCCCTTTAGAGGCTCAAGAAGTCAAGATCCCATATTGGTTTATATGGCAGCTATATCAGGTTATGGACCGATTTGAACTATTCTTAGCACAGATGTTGAAAGTTATAGCAAAACACCTCATACAAAATTTCAGCTAGATCTGATAATAATTGCGCCCTCTAGTGGCTCAAGAAGTCAAGACCTCAAATAGGTTATGGACCGATTTGAATCAGGTTATGGACCAATTTGAATCAAGCTATGGATCGATTTCTTAATACAGTTGTTGGAAGTCATAATAAATCACATCATGCAATATTTCAGCCAAATCGGATAAGAATTTTTCCCTGTAGAGGCTCAAGATGTCAAGACCCCAGATCGGTTTATATGGCAGCTTTATCAGGTTATAGACTGATTTGAACTATTCTTAATACAGTTGTTGGAAGTCATAACAAAACACGTCGTGCAAAATTTCAGCTAAATCGGATATGAATTGCGCACTCTAGACACTCAAGAAGTCAAGATCCAAGATCGGTTTATATGGCATATCAGGTTATAGACCGATTTGAACCATACTCCGCACAGTTATTGGAAGGGATAACAAAACACTTCGTGCAAAATTTCAGCCAAATCGGATATGAATTGCGCACTCTAGACGCTCAAGAAGTCAATATCCAAGATCGGTTTATATGGCATCTATATCAGGTTACGAACCGATTTCAACCATACTTATCACAGTTGGAGGAAGTCATAATAAAACATTTCATGCAAAATTTCAACCAAATCGGATAAGAATTGTGCCCTCTAGCGGCTCAAGAAGTCAAGATCCCAGATCGGTTTATATGGCAGCAATATCAAAACGTGGTGCGATATAGCCCATTTACAATCCCAACCGACCAACACTAATAAGAAGTATTTCTGCAAAATTTCAAGCGGATAGCTTTACTCCTTCGGAAGTTAGCGTGCTTTCGACAGACAGACGGACGGACATGGCTAGTTCGACTTAAAATGTCATGACGATCAAGAATATATATACTTTATGGGGTCTTAGACGAATATTTCAAACAGTTACAAACAGGAGGGTATAAAAAAGGAAGGAACAAAAATAGGTCGAAAATATAAATAAATTCGTTGGGAATAAATAATCTACTACGACTCTATTGAACCATTAAAAAAAAAGAATTGCTAAGTAAAAGTACAAGAAAAATATTCATTATGTGACCACTTTATTTTTAATGTTTGTAGCCCTTTGAATAGTTGGGCCCACAGTGCATCATTAAATGGGAATAGACCCATTGAGATACATATATATTTATGGGAAAATACGTGAAAAGCACAAATAACAAAGAATCAAAATTAGGAGAAATACTACAATGAACATTGTCTTGCAAGGAACAAAAAATCCTCCAGCCAGCCCTTCAGCCCGCTAACTTCGAATCATTCGATACTCAAAGCAATAAAGAGAAGGTGAGTTAGTTAAAACATCCCAAGATTTACGGACTCGCTCCAACAGTCGTGTCATTTATGCCATAAATAGGCGACGTTGTAGTTGTGCCAAAACTACCGCCCACTCGTAAAGGCTCACAAACACGCGCTGACATTCACGTATTAGATGTAATAAAAACCTGAATCTAGATTACGGCCGAACGGAATAAATATGAAATTGTTAAATCTTCATAAAAAAATATGGCCAGGAGATACAAGGATACCTAGCACCGAATTAACTGAATGCTATTGCGGATACTACAGTACTTTCAAAGAACGAATGAGACCGTGATAAAGTGAAACAGAAATCAAGAAATCTAAACTAAATTACTAGAGAAATATAATAGATTTTGGGAGCACTAAATATTCAAGAAGTTTCATGGGCGGAACTCGCTCAAGCTACTAATAGAGAACATATCTGGCCTTATACATTTGCAAATGTTGGCTTTGGGCAATTGTAAGGAGTTTTTGTTCGAAGCATTCTCATTACTTCAAAATCTAAGTGACATACCAGTATTATGAAAATTGCGGATTTTTTTAAAAGAAAGTAAATGCATTTTTAATAAAACTTAGAATGAACTTTAATCAAATATATAATTGCCATTTTGTTCGATAACCTTTTGCCATCTTCCTGGCAAATTTAGTATTCCACGCTCATAGAACTTCTGGCCTTTATATGCAAAAAACTGAACCAAGTGCGATTTTATAGCCTCATCATTGTCGAAAGTTTTACCATTTAAGGAGTTCTGCAAAGATCGAAATAAATGGTAGTCTGATGGTGCAAGGTCAGGGCTATATGGTGGATGCATCAAAAGTTCCCAGCCAAGCTCACTCAGTTTTTGGCGAGTGACCAAAGATGTGTGCGGTCTAGCGTTGTCCTGGTGGAATATGACACCTTTACGATTGACCAATTCTGTTCGCCTCTCCTTGATGGCTGTATTCAATTTGTCCAATTGTTGACAGTAAACATCCGAATTAATCGTTTGGTTCCTTGGAAGCAGCTCAAAATATACCACACCCTTCCAATCCCACCAAACAGACAGCATAACGTTCTTTTGGTGGATATCAGCCTTTGAAGTGGTTTGAGCTGGTTCACCATGCTTGGACCATGATCGTTTTCGACTAACGTTGTTGTAAACAATCCATTTTTCATCTCCAGTCATGATTCGTTTTAAAAACGGATCGAATTCATTGCGTTTAAGGTGCATATCACAAGCGTTGATTCGGTTTGTTAAATGAATTTCTTTCAATACATGTGGTACCATATTAAAATTGACGCCAAACAAACAAATGTAAACAAAATTTCGCGCACTTTTTTTCTAAAGCAAGCTAAAAGTAACAGCTGATAATTGACAGAAGAAAGAATGCAATTACAGAGTCACAAGCCGTTGAAAAAATTTGTCAACGCCGACTATATTACTACTATATTACCGACAATTACTTTTTGGTCAATCCAATATATAAATATCGCAGTGATGTATTATATGAAGTGCCCCGGTAGCTGAGCATTCTACGGAAAGCAATACATAAACATTTAGGCGAATTAGGTTAAATAATTCGTCACAGAAACCGTCAATCTATCTATTTCCACCCTTTAACTGCCTGATGTATGGAAAATGGGTCTGGTGGTCTCCAATCTCAAACCAGGCTAACATGCCGGACAAGAAGAGTCACACAGATCGACCTCTTTCCTACTATCGCCGGTCGCAAATATACTCGAGGCGATCCTCTTACTACTTTACTGTACTTCCAGGATTCAGGAAGATGCATAGCAGTAAAACCGAGCTTGCAGCCATGACCACACATTTCTGTCACCACCAAAATCTCTTAAATTAGACCATATAGTAAAGTTCTCTCTAAACAGTTTCTCCTGGGCTTCCACCAGGAATTTGGTATCCAAATTTCGGATGGGGTACCTAGGGGGCAACTCCACTCCCAAAACTTACCAAAGATATATATAGACCAATCATGACAATATGGGATTAAAATGAAAATACCTTTCAAGGTTAGAAAAAATATCTGATATCCAATTGTCGGACTAGGTGTATGGGGGCCGCCCCTTCCAAAAACCACCCCCAAAGAGGGAAAATTTACTACAATAGCAATATGGGGCTCAAATGGGAGTAAAGCATGAATCTGATATCAATATTCGGGAAAAAGTGTGTATGGGGCCACCCCACCCCTATAACACCACCCACATAGGACGTATTTGCTGACCATTCCAATATGGGGCTGTAATAAGAAGTATTTTAGAGTAGAACACGAATCTGATATATATTTTCAGGGCCAAGTCACTGAACGGCCACCCATCCCCCAAAACACCCCGAAACTGGTCATGTTTGCCGACTATGAAAATATGGGGCTCAAATGAAAGGTATTTGGGAGTAGACCACGAATCTGATATTAACATTCGGGGCCAACAGCCTAGGGGACGTCCCACCCGCATAACAACTCCCAAACAGGGTTTAAATGAAAGGTATTTGAGGTTAGAAAACGAATTTGATATTCAATTTTGAGGCCAATGACAATATGGGGTTCAAATAAATGATATTTGAGAGTAGAGCACGATGTGGATATATTTTCAGGGCTAAGTGATGGGGGACTACCCCACTCCCCAAAACACCTCTGAATCGGGCATATTTACCAACCACGTCATTGTGGGGCTTAAATTAAAGGTATTGGGATTCTACCCCTTCCCTAAAACACCCCACAAACAACAATTTACTGACCATCGCAATTTGGGGCTCAACCAAAGTGAGTATAATACGAATCTGATATTCAAATGTGGGACCATATAATTTGGGGACCGCCCCTTTCTCAAAACACCCCCAAAGAGTACAAATTTTGGGGCCAAATGTTTAAGGTCGCCTCTTCTCATAAACTCTCCTTAAACCGATGGTAATATGGGGTTTAAATAAATGGTATTTGAGAGAAGAGCACGATGCTGATATTTTTTTTTTCTGGACATCATGACAACATCGAGCTGAAATAAAGACTTTTAATAATGGAGTATATCTAACACCCAAACGTTAATGACCCTAAACCCTGCGAGCGAATTCATAGACCAGTAAAGATCATATGGGATTCAGATAAAGACATTTATATTGTTATATTTTTTGCAATATACATATACTAGCTGACCCAGGCCCGCTCCGCTGCGCCTTCTTTTACTTTATATGGGACAAAAGTTTCCTTGGAATATTTATTTTCGACAATTAAAGAGCTTTTAATATAATACCATGCAAACTTGACTAACAATTTAACATTATAAATGCCTTTATCGGAATCCCACATGATCTTTATTGGTCTACGAATTTAAGTTTGAATGTAAGGTGTACTCCATTCTTAAAATACTTCATTTCAGCCCGATATTCTCATGATTTGTAATTTAGTGGTATTTTCGGGGGAGAGGTGAAAAAAGATCAGCATCGTGCTCTTCTCTCAAATACCATTTATTTAAACCCCGTATTGCCATTGGCTTAAGAGGAGTTTACAGGATGAGGCGTCCCCCAAACACATGGCCCAAAAATAGGTTATCAATTTCGTTTTCTAATCTCAAATACCTTTCATTTCAGCCACATATTGTCATTGTCGAAAAATTCTTTCCCTTTGGGGGTGTTTTGGGAAAGGGCCACTCAGTGAGTTGGCCTTGAAAATATATATGGGATTCGTGTTCCACTATAAAAACCTCTTTTTTGAGCCTCATATTGCAAAAGTCAACAAATACTTACTATTTGGGTGACGTTGTGGGGGTGGGGTGGCCCCATAGATACTTTTCTCGAAAATTGATATCAGATTCGTGCTTTACACACAAAGACTTTTCATTTGAGCCCTATATGGCTATGGTCGTAAATTTGTGCCCTTTGGGAGAGAGGCGTCCCCCCAAACACTTGGTCCCATATTTGGATATCAGATTCTAATTCTACACTCAAATAACATTTATTTAAGCCCCATATTCCCATGGTCAGTAAATAAGTCCTGTTTGGGGGGTGTTTTGGAGAAGGGGTCCACCCCCCAGACACTTGGTCCCACATTTGGATATCAGATTCGTATTCTACTCGCAAATACCTTTCATTTGAGTCCCATATTGCCATGATCGGTAAATATGTCCGATTCAGGGGTGTTTAGGGGTGTTTTGGTGGTTGGGTGGTGTTGTGGGGGTTGGGTGGTGTTGTGGGGGTGGGGTGGCCCCATTGACACCTTTACTGAATATTGATATCAGATTTGTGCTTTACTCCCATAGACCTTTCATTTCAGCTCCATGTGGCTATGGTCGTAAGTGTGTCCCCTTTGGGGGAGGTTTTTGGTAAGAGGCGGCCCCCCAAACACTTGGTCTCAAATTTGGATATTAGATTCTAATTCTACACTCAAATACCTTTTATTTAAGCACCATATTCCCATGGTCAGTAAATAAGTTCTGTTAGGGGGGTGTTTTGGGGGAGGGGTGGACCCCCAGAAACGTGGTCCCACATTTGGATATCAGATTCGTATTCTACTCGCAAATACCTTTCATTTGAGTCCCATATTGCCTTGGTCGGTAAATATGTCCGATTTGGGGGTGTTTTGGGGCTTGGGGTGGTCCCCCTAGCACTTGGTCCGACAATTGGATATCAGATACGTTTTCTTGTCCTAAATACCTTTCATTTGAGTCCGATATTATCGTGATTGGTGTAAATATATGTTTGGTAGTTTTTGGGTGAGTCGGCCCCCCTAGGTACCCCATCCCAAATGTGGATATAAAATTTTTATTTTTAGGGTAATATATGAGAGCGCAAAAAATTTTGCTTAAAACGCACTACCCATCTCCGAGATCTGGAATTTCTGAAAATTAGGGTAAGGGGGAGGGTCCGCCTCCCCTTCAGATATCGAAAAATGTAGTACCCTATTTTCACCACGGGGTCATTATGCACCATCTGTGAAAATTTCAAGAAAATTGCTTCAGCCGTTTCTGAGTCTATAAGGAACACACAAACATATAAGCAAACAAACAAACAAACAAACACAAATTGATTTTTATATATGAGATTATTTTCGTAGCATTGTCGAAAATAAATATTCAAAGGATAATTTTGTTTCATATAAAGTAAAAGAAGGCGCAGCGAAGCGGGCCCGGTTCAGCTAGTAGTTATATATAGCCGCTTTATAGACCGATGTCCAGACTTAAAGTCTTGAGGCAATAAATGGGTCATTTTGCATCCAATTTCGATGAAATTTGGTACAGTGAGTTCTGGTAGACCCCTATTCATTTCTGTGAAGTGCGGTTCGGATCGGACCATATTTGGATATAGCTGCGCTTAGACCGAGCACCAGTCTCCCGATATAGGGTATTGAGGCCATTAAAGATCCATTTATTACCCGAATTCGATGAAATTTAGCACAGTGTGTTCTGGTAGATCCCTACCCATTCCTGTTACATGTGGTACAGATCGGACTTTATTTGGATTTAGCTGCCATATATACCGATCTCCCTATATTTTGTAATGGGCCTACAAAAGGAGCACTTTTCATCCTATTTCAATGAAATTTGGCATAGCGAGTTCCCGTACCCCTCTAAACATTTTTGTTGAATATCGTCTATATCAGACCATATTTGGATATAGCTGTCATATAGACCGATTTCCCGATATATAGTATTGAGCCCATAAAAAGAGCATTTTTCATCGGATTTTGATGAAATTTGAGGCAGTGAGTTTTGATAGACCTCTTAACCTGCTTGTTGAATATCGTCCTCAGGGATTTAATGGCTGCTTGACTGTCTGAGAAAATTTTTGGCAATTTGTCTACCCACAATATCCAGAAGCATTAAGTATAGCATTAAACACTGTATATCAGATGGTGTCGTCCTCAGTGCCGCTGTAATGCACAAACACGCCATCCTTTGGATATGGCTGAGTATTGAAGAGAAGGTGGACTTTTAAAGCGCCGTCCACCTGACCACAACACAATATAGCATTAGGTCTTACAATTGCGGTATACATCCAGTGCATGACACTTGACTTAAACCCCTAACTTTTCTCAGTGGTTCTTTTGCAGGGGCATAGGGCTAGAGTTGCCTTTATTGGGCATTCCAAATGGTTGGATTTATTGTTCAATTTCCTGTCCAGCAAAACATCCAGGTTTTGGAACATTGCAATATCCTCTCCCAAGGAGACAGGTTCCATTATAAGTAACTTGTATCTCCTGCTGAAAATAACAACTTTCGTCATAGACGGATTTACTGGGAAACTTTCCCCAAACCGCAATAGTCACGTCATCAGAATACCTCTTTCACATTTTTTTTCTTCCAAGCGATAATATTTTGTTAATGGATATGTTCCCAAGCAGAGGATGCAGTACACCTCTTTGATGTGGTCCTCTGCCATCTTTCTAGATCTACACATCTCAAGCCTGCCGTAATTCATCTTTTGGTAAGTAAGTTATTAACAAACTTTCTAACAGTTGTGTTGATGCCTAAAAACTCCAACTCCATAATTGACGTCGGCCTTACATTATTGAAATGCTACCATTGTATATTCCTTGACAGCGAGAGAACACTCTATATAGCCGACTAGGTCGTGAAGTGCTGTTTTATTGGATTTACCTATACTATTTGCTTGCTGCTGCCGAATCAGGCGATCTGCAGGGATCTTTGCCCTTTCAACCTCTCAAGAATCTTCACCATAAATGATGATGGGCCAATCGGTCGAAAATCTTTCGCCTTCGTGTGGTAAGTTCTTCCTGCTTTCGAAATGAAAATGACCTTTCTGTCCCTCCATCTCATAGGTATATATGACATGCTGATACAAGTAGAGTATATCTCTTTAAGCCAAGGCTCCAGTCTATCAGACATTTTCGACTCAGACATAGTTTTCCCAGCAACCTCCGACGAATACATACTGGTGACAACTTCTTCTTGCACCACGTTGTCCGTTGGAGAGTTTCCCGGAAAATGTGTATCAACGAGTGTTTCAAGTGTTTCCTCACTAGACATTGTCCATACATCCTCTAACAGCTGAATATATCCCACCTTATTGGGTCTCAAGGATAGGACCTTCCTTAGCCTAGAGGCCTCAGATGTATCCTTCACGAAGCTGCAAAATTCCACCAAAGATTTGTTCTGAGCCTTCTTCTGCTCACCTTTGCCCACGTCCCATCGTGTGGTGACCTTGTGGCTTTTGCCCTGTTGAAGAGGGGATATCACCCTTGACCTTTGCTCAAATATTCCTTTCATTTGAGCCCTATATATGTGTGGTCGGCTCATGTGTCCAGTTTGGTGGGTGTTTTGAGGGGGATGACCACCCAGATACTTGGTTCCGACAATGGATACTGGATTCATGCTCTACTTTTTATTACGTTTTATTTGAGCCCTGATTTGAACCCCATATTGCCATAGTCGGTTAATATGTCACATTTGTGGGTGTTTTCTGGGTGGAGTGGTACACAAATTACTTTGATTCCCATATTGTGTTGAAGGGACTTTATTTCGGTTCGGAGGTGGGGCAGTTCCCCCAGGTACCCCACCCCAAATTTGGCAACCTAATTTTTGTTTTAGTCCGCTCAGAGTACGTACAAAATTTCGCTTGAATCCCAACACTCGTTTCTAAAATCTGACGTTTTGA
The DNA here is from genome assembly GCF_963082655.1 of Stomoxys calcitrans. Lineage (NCBI taxonomy): Eukaryota > Metazoa > Arthropoda > Insecta > Diptera > Muscidae > Stomoxys > Stomoxys calcitrans. Next base: position 139,853,749 of record NC_081553.1, read on the forward strand.
AAATTAGGGTGAGAGGGAGGGTCCACCTCTCCTTCAGATATCGACAATTGTAGTACTACAGTTTACCCACAGGGATACTGCCATCCCACACCATCTATCAAAATATCAAGAAATCGCCTTAGCCGTTTTTGGGCCATACTGAAGATAAAAAAAATAAACAGACAGATTGATTTTCATATATAAGATTCGATAAGCAGCTCACCCTTTCGTTGATATTCGAATTTCCCCATATCCCACTCGCCATCAGGACACTGGACACTTGCGGTGTGGACGATTCCTCCTTAAATGCTTCAGTAGCTGCTACTGTCGGAGTGCCTGTTGAGTTCCGTCGTTCCCCGCCGGCGTACACCTTGAGCCCATTTCAACCGGATGACCCACTCACACACAGTTTGTCGGGTCCAGTTTCGACGTCTTCGCCACCTGTTTTGATCGTGGCAGGGGGATTTTCAGTCTCCTGCAATCCGCCAGACTTTAGAGATGTGGTTGATAGTGCCTTTGACAAGTGTTCAGCAACAACTGCTGAGTCGTCTCTTGATTCATCAACCCTATCGCAACTACACACCTTAAGTTTTGACTTGGTGAATCTGTACGATACAACTCTTTCAGACTTTTTGAGGTCTGTGAGATAGTCGGAATGTTGGACGAATGCTGCATGTCTCCGGTCACAATTAGCCTTATACAATCTACTAAACTTCTAGTCATTGGTTGAAAGATTGGGTTTACAGTCCCTTAATCTCCCAAGTAAGGATTCAGCATCTGAGGGCATGGTGTTGTCCTCCTATTGACCGCAGACTTTTGGGGAACTGCGGTGCAGTTTCCGAATCCAGACGTGTAGCCTTTGGGGTAGCCCGTTCAGCGAATCTCCCAGCCCAATTAAGTAAACCTTTCTTCTTATCGGTGAGAGTTTTAGGATCATACGCATCAAGCCTCCAAATTATCTTGAGAGCAAAGCGCCTTTTATTATTCCAACCTCTTAAAGAGAGTATGGGTTTGCCAGTGAAGTACGATGGCCTATGCAGATTATAGGCTAGCGAAGATAAAATAAGTTCGGCCTTGTCCTTAAGACTCAAACCAGATGTCTTTGCTAAAACCCCTGCTGACCAGTCGTCGGTCGGCTAGTGGAGCCTGGAGCAACCGCTCCACCATTCGAGGTCTCAGTAGCAGACAACATGTTACAAACTGATACGACTATCATAGCTCTTGGGTCTTTTTGGACCCTAAACCTACACCCGGGCTCTAGTTTTGCCATTAGCACTAACGTAGCTATCCTTGAGTAATTTAAATTTTTTTCGGAGAATAACTAGCTATGACATGTTACAGAATATTCTTGCGGAGCGAAATAACAAACCGTCCGCTCCGCTCAACGATTCAAACAAGAGCAGATAACGATATTAATAGAAATTTGGGCACAATTCTCCCCATTTCAATTTTTTGAATGATTATGCTGAAAGTGTTTTGCCAAGCTGCTTTTGTCATTTTAAATAGGAGAACAAAAAGTTTGCTACACAGCTGTATGTGTCCCGCACTAGCAGTTAGAAGGAGTTCCAATTTAGGTTCTCATTTCTTTAAGAACCTGTCTGATATAGCGGATGTGAACATTCGCAAGTTATTGGGCTTTTTAAAGCGATCGGGATGTTTCAACTGTAGGAACTAGAGGGCATCTTCCTTCTTCTGTTCCTGTGGTATCACAATTGACGAAAACGTCTAAGTGCGTCTGATGGCAGACTGCCACTTAAACCTAACCTAACCTAACAGTTATATAATTGAACACAAGCTTTAGAGTCACATACATATATGTAACATCATCAAACACTCCAGAAGGTTAAATATCCATGCTTTCATTGGAGAGAATGAATATTAGTGGAAGGTTGTCCTTGTTATACGGAGTTTTGCATAACTTTGATCGCACGCTCCGGTTTCTCCGGTCAATGTTGATTGGAGATTTATCTTATTTTCCATTGTGTCTTCAAGCATTTGAGAGCTTTTGGGTAGTCATTCAGAGCTATAGATAGTTCTTCAAAATAAAAATAATTCCGAATAAATGTAAGAAAAGCTAAAATGGCACGAGAGTTTCAGCGTGCATTGGCGATGTTTGGGTTCTGGTTAAACTTTACAAAAGGGAATTCACTCCTCTCAGTGAAGTGACGGAAAACACGAGTGAGGTGGAAGAGAAACTTCTTGTCATCTCTCTAGCCGGCGGTTTCCTTAATCTGAGTACTACCATTTTTGAGGGCTGCGATTGTTTGAGCTTTCCCATCTTTTAATTTGGGAGCCGTCAACTTAATTTCTTTGGATTCATTATAGAGGACCAAGGCCGGATATTCAACGCTCTCAAGGTGTTTGCCGTGCATTTCTCCAGATAAAGCGTGCTTACCAAGTACTCCTTCACCCGAGGAGCTTCAGCTTCGAGCTTGTAACAAGGCGGTTTGCAATGCCTGTTGGGATATGCTTCCTTTTTCATGCTGGTGCATTGTTATCCTTCCAAAGAATATTTGTACTAATCGTACGTGCTACTTTCGAAACGATCAAATATCGCATATGGAAACAGTCACTTCCATTGCCCTCTTTCGCAGGTTTGCAGCTGGAATAGCCAATGGACAGTAGAAGAAGATCGAAAAAAACTAGTAAAATCCAGTAAGGAAAGGTTAAATTAGGGCGCAGCCGACTATATAATTCCCTACCACCGAGTCTACCTACTACTTTTAATAAATAGAACCTATGTTTAAATTTTACCAGAATTTAATTGAGTATACTTGCTAAAATATCGAATAGAAGAGAAAAATATTTTTGCAATAGAACTCAAATTCTGGCTACCGCAGTTGTAAAGGCAAATATCGGCTAAAAAATATATATGAGAGCTACATATAAGTCTAGACTCTCCATAGCCGAGTTGGCGACGTGCTCGGATTGCCAGAGCGGGGGTCGTGGGTTCGATTCCCACCAGAGGCCTTGGTTTGTTGCTACTGTGGTACCACAATAGACTTAACAAGTAAAAGCGTGCAAAGTTCGGCCGGGCCGAATCTTATATACCCTCCACCATGGATCGCATTTGTCGAGTTCTTTTCCCGGCATCTCTTCTTAGGCAAAAAAGGATATAAGAAAAGAGTTGCTATGCTATTAAAACGATATCAAGATACGGTCCGGTTCGGACCACAATTAAATTATATGTTGGAGACCTGTGTAAAATTTCAACCAATTTGTATAAGAATTGCGCCCATTGGGGCTCACGAAGTAAAATAGAGAGAACGATTTATATGGGATCTGTATCGGGCTATAGACCGATTCAGACCATAATAAACACGTTTGTTGATGGTCATGAGAGGATCCGTCGTACAAAATTCCAGACAAATCGGATAATAATTGCGACCTCTGGGGGTCAAGAAGTCAAGATCCCAGATCGGTTTATATGGCAGCTATATCAGGTTATGAACCGATTTGAACCTTATTTGACACAGTTGTTGAAAGTAAAAAAAATACGTCATGCAAAATTTCAGCCAAATCGGATAGGAATTGCGCCCTCTAAAAGCTCAAGAAGTCAAATCCCCAGATCTGTTTATATGACAGGTATATCAGGTTATGGACCGATTTCAACCATACTTGGCACAGTTGTTGGATATCATAACAAAACATGTCGTGCGAAATTCCATTCCATTCGGATAAGAATTGCGCCCTCTAGAGGCTCAAGAAGTCAAGACCCAAGATCGGTTTATATGGCAGCTATATCAGGTTATGGGCCGATTTAAACCATACTTGACACAGTTGTTGGGTATCATAACAAAACACGTCGTGCGAAATTCCATTCCATTCGGATAAGAATTGCGCCCTCTAGAGGCTCAAGAAGTCAAGACCCAAGATCGGTTTATATGGCAGCTATATCAGGTTATGGGCCGATTTGAACCGTACTTGGCACAGTTGTTGGATATAATAACAAAACACGTCGTGCAAAATTTCATTTCAATCGGATAAGAATTGCGCACTCTAGAGGCTCAAGAAGTCAAGACCCAAGATCGGTTTATATGGCAGCTATGTCAGGTTATGAACCGATTTGAACCATACATGGCGCAGTTGTTGGATATCACAACAAAACACGTCGTGCAAAATTTCATTCTAATCGGATAAGAATTGCGCACTCTAGAGGCTCAAGAAGTCAAGACCCAAGATCGGTTTATATGGCAGCTACATCAAAACATGGACCGATATGACCCATTTACAATACCAACCGACCTACACTAATAAGAAGTATTTGTGCAAAATTTCAAGCGGCTAGCTTTACTCCTTCGGAAGTTAGCGTGCTTTCGACAGACAGACGGACGGACGGTCGGACGGACAGACGGACGGACATGGCTAGATCGACATAAAATGTCACGACGATCAAGAATATATATACTTTATGGGGTCTCAGACGAATATTTCGAGTAGTTACAAACAGAATGACGAAATTAGTATACCCCCCATCCTATGGTGGAGGGTATAAAAATGGCTATGTGAGCCTGTAAAGGATGGTAGCTATATCTAAATCTGAACCGATTTTTTTCAATATAAATTGCGTTCGTCCTTGGGCCAAAAAAGTGCTTTATGCTGAATATTATGAAAATCGGACTACAAATGCGAGAATATTCTTTGATTCCAAGAATACATGGACAGACAGACAGACAGACGGACATAGCTAAATCGAATCAGGATGTGTTTCTAAGCCTATCGGCATACTTATCGATGGGTCTAGCTTTTCTGCTTCTTAGCGTTGCAAACAAATGCACAAAGTTATAATACCCTGTTCCACAGTGGTGGTGTAGGGTGTAAATATGCCTTGTGAGAAATTTGAAATAGTAAGAGCCGAGGTGTTAGCGAGATCGTGTGCAAAATTTCGAGGTCCTGGTTTGTCTTGGCGCCTCTTGACCATTAAAGTTGGTCACATCGGCATTTCGAAAAATTGTTCGGGCTACCAAATCTTTTTTTGTGGTCTGATTTTCAAAATTGAATGGCTTCCTATTTTGCAAATATCGAATGAATTTGTATACCCTACACAACCACTGTGGTATAGCGTATTATAACTTTGTGCATTTGTTTGCAACGGTAAGAAGGAAAAGCGCTAGACCCATTTATAAGTATACCGATCGGCTTAGAATCACTTCCTGATTCGATTTAGCTATATCCGCCTGTAAGCCAATGTATTCTTGTTGTCAAGGTACAGGTCACATTTGTTGTCAAATTATGGTGCAATTTTGCACAAGTCATTTTTATATCCTCCACCATAAGATGGGGGGTATACTAATTTCGTCATTCTGATTGTAACTACTCGAAATAATCGTCTGAGACCCCATAAAGTATATATATTCTTGATCGTCGTGAAATTTTATGTCGATCTAGCCATGTCCGTCCGTCTGTCCGTCCGTCCGTCCGTCTGTCTGTCGAAATCACGCTAACTTCCGAAGGAGTAAAGCTAGCCGCTTGAAATTTTGCACAAATACTTCTTATTAGTGTAGGTCGGTTGGTATTGTAAATGGACTATATCGGTGCATGTTTTGATATAGCTGCCATATAAACCGATCTTGGGTCTTGACTTCTTGAGCCTCTAGAGTGCGCAATTCTTATCCGATTGGAATGAAATTTTGCACGACGTGTTTTGTTATTATATCCAACAACTGTGTCAAGTATGGTTCAAATCGGTCCATAACCTGATATAGCTGCCATATACACCGATCTGGGGTTTTGACTTCTTGAGCCTCTAGAGTGCGCAATTCTTATCCGATTGGAATGAACGTGTTTTGTTTCGATATCCAACAACTGTGCCAAGTATGGTTCAAATCGGTCCATAACCTTATATAGCTGTCATATAAACCGATCTTGGGTCTTGATTTCTTGAGCCTCTAGAGGGCGCAATTCTTATCCAATTTGAATGAATTTTGGCACGTAGTATTTTGTTATGATATCCAACAACTGTGCCAAATATGGTTCAAATCGGTTCATAACCTGATATAGCTGCCATATAAACCGATCTGGGAACTTGACTTCTTGAGCCTCTAGAGGTCGCAATTATTATCCGATTTGCCTGAAATTTTGTACTACGGATTCTCTCATGACCATTAACATACGTGTTTATTATGGTCTATAGCCCGATACAGCTCCCATATAAATCGATCTCTCTATTTTACTTCTTGAGCCCACAAAGAGCGCAATTCTTACTCGAAGTGGCTGAAATTTTACACAGGTCTCCAACATATAATTTAATTGTGGTCCAAACTAGACCATATCTTGATATCGCTCTAATAGCAGAGCAAATCTTTTCTTATATCCTTTTTATACCCTCCACCATAAGATGGGGGGTATACTAATTTCGTCATTCTGTTTGTAACTACTCGAAATATTCGTCTGAGACTCCATAAAGTATATATATTCTTGATCGTCGTGACTTTTTATGTCGATCTAGGCATGTCCGTCCGTCTGTCCGTCCGTCCGTCCGTCCGTCTGTCTGTCGAAAGCACGCTAACTTCCGAAGGAGTAAAGCTAGCCTCTTGAAATTTTGCACAAATACTTCTTATAAGTGTAGGTCGGTTGGTATTGTAAATGGGCCATATCGGTCCGTAACCTGATATAGCTACCATATAAACCGATCTTGGGTCTTGACTTCTTGACCCTCTAGAGGGCACAATTCTTATCCGATTTGAATGAGTTTTTGCACGAAGTATTTCGTTATGATATCCAACAACTGTGCCAAGTATGGTTCAAATCGGTTCATAACCTGATATAGCTGTCATATAAACAGATCTGGGGATTTGATTTCTTGAGCTTCTAGAGGGCGCAATTCCTATCCGATTTGGCTGAAATTTTGCATGACGTATTTTATTTTTACTTTCAACAACTGTGTCAAATAAGGTTCAAATCGGTTCATAACCTGATATAGCTGTCATATAAACCGATCTGGGATCTTGACTTCTTGACTCCTAGAGGTCGCAATTATTATCCGATATGCCTGAAATTTTGTACGATGGATCCTCTCATGACCATCAACAAACGTGTTTATTATGGTCTGAATCGGTCTATAGCCCGATACAGCTCCCATATAAATCGTTCTCTCTATTTTACTTCGTGAGCCCCAATGGGCGCAATTCTTATACGAATTGGCTGAAATTTTACACAGGTCTCCAACATATAATTTAATTGTGGTCCGTACCGGACCATATCTTGATATCGTTTTAATAGCAGAGCAACTCTTTTCTTATATCCTTTTTTGCCTTAGAAGAGATGCCGGGAAAAGAACTCGACAAATGCGATCCATGGTGGAGGGTATATAAGATTCGGCCCGGCCGAACTTAGCACGCTTTTACTTGTTTTTGCCTAAGAAGAGATGCCGGGATAAGAACTCGACAAATGCGATCCATGGTGGAGGGTATATAAGATTCGGCCCGGCCGAACTTATCACGATTTTACTTGTTTGGTCTAAGAATGAACGCTATTGATTTTAAAAAAATCGGATCAAATTTAGATTACTCTCCCATGGGCTTTTATGGCTGTAGCAGCCACAATTTTGGTGCAATCTTTTCAAAATTTTGCGCAAATTTCATCAAAGTCGGATCAGATTTAGATATAGCTCTCATATATAACTTTCATCCAATATGGCCCTTTAAGGCCAGTAGTAGTAGTCACAATTTTGGTCCAATCGTTACAAAATTTTCCGTGAGATGTTTTATTTGATGTCTCAATAAGTGAGCAAAATCTTAACAAAATCTTGTGTGTGATGTTTTATTTGATGCTCCAATACGTGTGCAAAATTTCATAAAAATTGTTTCAGATTCAGATATAACTCCCATATCTATCTTTTATCCGATATGGCTGTAGTAGGCAAAATTTTGGTCCGATTTCTAAAAATATAACGTGATTTTATTTTTTCAAACTCCCAATATGAATGCAAAATTCAAAATCAAAATTGGATCAGATTTAGGTAAAGCTCCAATACATATGAGATATGGACTATTCGTTTTGCCAGTCCGTTTGCAAGATATCGAAATATCCATTTCCGACCCTATAATGTATATATATTGTTGATTGTCGTAAAATATAAGATTTTGCCATGTTCGTCCATCTGTACATTGAAATCACGCTACAGTCTTTACAATTACAGGTATTGAGCTGAAAGTTTGCAAAGATTCTTTTTTATACCCACCACCGAAGGATGGTGTCATTCCGTTTGCAACACATCGAAATATCCATTTCCGACCCTATAAAGTAAAAATTGATCAGCGTAAAAATTTAAGACGATCTAGCCATGTCCGTCCGTCTGTCCGTCTGTCTGTTGAAATCACGCTACAGTCTTTAAAAATAGAGATATTGTGCTGAAATTTTGCACAGATTCTTTTTTTGTCCATAAGCAGGTTAAGTTCGAAGATGGGCTATATCGGACTATATCTTGATATAGCCCCCATATAGACCGATCCGCCGATTTAGGGTCTTAGGCCCATAAAAGCCACATTTATTATCCGATTTTGTTGAAATTTGGGACAGTGAGTTGTGTTAGGCCCTTCGACATCCTTTGCCAATTTGGCTCAGATCGGTCGAGATTTGGATATAGCTGCCATATAGACCGATCCTCCGATTTAGGGTCCAAGGCCCATAAAAGCCACATTTATGGTCCGATTTCGCTGAAATTTGGGACAGTGAGATGTGTTAGGCCCTTTGATATATTTCTTCAATTTGGTCCAGATCGGTTCAAATTTGGATATAGCTGCCATATAGACCGATTTCTTGATTTATGGTTTTGGGCCCATAAAATGCTCATTTATTGCCCGATGTCCCCGAAATTTGGAACAGTGAGTTAAGTTAAGCCCCTTGACATACTTCTGCGATATCGCACAGATCGGTCCAGATTTGAATATAGCTGCCATATAGACCGATCTCTGGATTTAAGGTTTAGAGCCCATAAAAGAGGCATTTATTGTCCGATTTCTCCGAAATTTGGGACAGTGCTTAGTGTTAGGTTCTTCGACATTTTTATGCAACTTGGCCCAAATCGGTCCAGATTTGGATATAGCTGCCATATAGACCGATATCTCGATTTAAAGTGTTGGCCCCATAAAAGGCGCATTTATAATCCGATTTCATTGAAATTTGACACAGTGACTTATGTTCGGCTTTTAAACATCCGTGTCGTATATAGTTCAGATCGGTATGAGGTATATGAGTATAAGGTATGAAATTTTCACCGAATTTTGATGAAAGGTGGTTTACATATATACCCGAGGTGGTGGGTATCCAAAGTTCGGCCCGGCCGAACTTAACGCCTTTTTACTTGTTTGTCCATAGGCAGGTTAAGTTCGAAGATGTGCTGATTTATTATCCGATTTCGCTGAAATTTGGGACAGTGAGTTGTGTAAAATCTCTTGGCATTCCTGTTCAATACGGCTCAGATCGGCTCAGGTTTAGATATACACTCATAGAAAAAATTTGCTAAAAATAGCAAACATTGTCTGCTGAATATTAGTAGTTAATTTTGCTGCTGTTGTAACAATAGTTTTGCTATCACAGCAGCAGTTCTTAAATTTCAACAAACAACAGTCTGAAAAGTCGGTTTAAATTTGGGACATCCTTGTTTAGTTTCGCCAAGATCGGTCCAGATTTCGGTATAGCTGTCATATAAACCAATCTCTCCTGGGCTCATAATAAGCGCATTTATTGCCAGATTTCACAGAAATTTGTTGTGTTAGGCTCCTCAACAACCCTGTTGAATACTGTTCATATCGGTTCACATTTGGATATACCTCCCGATTTAAAGTCTTAGGCCCATAAAATGTGAATGTGAAATGTAAATTAAATTGCCTAAATTGGCAATTTTACTTATATATAGCAAATGCCTTATTTGTTCTTTAAATGTAACAAAATTTTGACTGGATTTAAAATTTTTAACTTTATATCAGCAGACAGTGTTTGCTGATATCAGCAGACTAATTTTTCTGTGTGTAGCCTTTCTAAATATGGTGGAGTTCGGACTATATTAAGCCATTGCTGCTATGGAAGGTGGTTAATATAGGGGGTGGCCTTTTAAGAGCTATAGAAAATTCAGAAAAATGCGTGAAATATTTATTTGAATCGATATAATATAATGTTCGAAGATTATCTCATGCAAATATTGACCGTGATTGCGCCTCAAATGGTACATCCGCTTAGTCCAATTTTGGCATACTCTTTGCAACATATCGGTTGGTATCTCGCGAATAAATGCTTAAATGTTGTCTTCCAATGCGTCAATTGAATCGGGCTTGTCTGTATAGACATTTAATAATATTCAGGCGCTGAGATAGGGAGAAAGTAAGTTCGTCGATGTGTGAATTCCCAGAGCTCTCAATTTATCAACCGATTGTATAGGACAGCTGTTGCAGGTAATCGAAGAAACACAATTTCGTTTCTTTCAAATATGTGGAGGTTTGCGTTTATTTAGAGACAGATCTATTAATTTCTAATATAATCAGATAGAGTATACATTCCAGAGTCCGTGTCTTCCAATTCGCTTCAAAATAAATATGATACAAAGTCAATGACCTTGAAGTACTGCAAAGTTTTGAATAAAAAGTTGAATAGTTATAGGCGTTAACGAATAAAACCACAGAGAGCGGGGATCCCTGCGGAATGCCGTCAGACAAACTTCTATTCTCAGAGATGACAGATCCTATCCTGATCATAATCTTCCTACTAGTCATATAATTTTTTATGTAGTTGTATATCCTTAGTCCTATATTCCATTCCTCCAGTTGGCAAGGTATCGTGCGTTAGCCTATCTTGTCAAAGGCCTTAGAAAAATCAAGTGAGTCAATAGATATATATCTACTAGTCTTCAAAGCAGTGCTTATAACCTGGTCCAAGTAGAGGAGGGGTCAACTATTGGCATTCCCTTTTTGAACCCAAATTGGCTATCGTTGAGAAGATTGTTGTTCGTAACGAACCACCAAAGGCGCCTAGCAACAATCTTATTAAGGACTTTAGAACAACAAACATTCAGAGATATGGGTCTGTATGAAGAAACCTGAGTCCTATCAGCATTTTGTTTCAAAATAGGAGTTATATGACTTTTCTTGTATATCTGGGGAATAAAAGAGTCTAAAATCTTATTCAAAAGCAGAACTATTCGCCTCTTAGTGTACTCACCAAGATATGTGATCCTGTCAATACCTGGAGAGTGTTATCGACAACAATACAATGAATGGGTACTTTTGGGATCACTCCACAGAATCTTCGAATATATTACCAAATTTTCGAGGTTTGGATAAAGTTACTGATTTGTGCAGTGAACTTTTTCATACCTTTTTCGACAACTTCAGCTCTCTTTTATAGAGGGCATTCATTCTCCTGTATCTAACCAAATTTTCATCAGTAATGTTTCTCCTAAAAATGTTCAGCATATGCTTGTGTTCTCTTATCCAATCATTTAACTTCTCATTCCACCACGGTACAAATCGATTCTTTTTAGGCCTTGAGTACTGAGGCACACTGTAAAATAATTCTCTGTATATTGGCTGCCTCTTGGTTTATGTTATCGCTATACACTCTCTCGGAGCTCAAAACATCTCAGTAGTCCCAAAGAGAGACCAATTTGATCTCTTTACATTGAATAAAGGTTTTATACAGAAACCAGCATCCATATATTTATCGGAAATGAAAGGCGGTATGAAAGGAAAGTGGTCACTTCCATAGAGATCACTTTCTATACTCCAATCTGAGTGTATTGACAACTCGAAATATATTAAAGTAAGAATGAATGTCCTCTGGATCGAAAAGTGAGTAAGAGATTTGTCGTTTAAAAAGTAAGGTTAGATAGATTGTGTTAGGAATTTGTATAACAATTTGATGCTGCGATTATTCGTACTGGAACCCCAAAGGGAATGCCAGCTATTCGTATGCACACAAATCAACCTGTGGTTCGATTGTGCCGAAGTGTTTCAAGATCTTTTGCATTAAAAGATCTAAAATGATTCAAATAGGTAGAAAACAGGTGAAAAATTCTTTTTGATGAAATCTTAACAGAGACTCTGTTTAGATTATTGAGTGTTCCGTTATGACTCTCAACAACTGTGTCAAGTACGTTTCAAACCTGTGTATAACCTGATATAACTCCCATATAAACCGATCTACCGATTTGAAGCCCTCAAAACCGCAATTTCTGTCCGATTTGGCTGAAATTTTGCATATACTGTTCTGTTATGACTTTCAACAATTTTGGCAAGTACGGTCCAAATCGGTCAAGATCATGATATAGGTACGGTTAGGTTGAAAAGAGGGTGCAGATATTAATCCGCCCCATGCCACTATGGACATACACCTAAGCTAGTAATCGGCTTGTTGTGCGCTTTAAAAACTATAAGTAACCTCGAAAAAGAAAATTTGAAGTTAGGAATTCTGTGCGAAAAATCCACAAAATTCTTAATTGTTTTCAATACCACTCCCCTAGAAGAACATGATATAGCTCCCATATAAACCGATTTCCCGATTTGATTTCCTGAGCCCTCACAAGCCGCGATTTTTATCCGATTTGGCTGAAATAGTGTTCTGTTATGACTCTCAACAGCTATGCCAAATACGGTCCATGTCGGTCTATAACCAGATATAGCTCCCATATTTTAGCAGAATCCATGTTGGTGGGTTCCCAAGATGCGACCCGGCCGAACTTGGTACGCTTTTACTTGTTAGTACTCATGTCTTGAACAGTGGTTGGTGATGGTAGATCTTTGTATTCGACAATGTTTCTGGTGAATTTAGCAAATGATAGGACATTCGGATGACGTAGTAGAACAGCATTTCTGAGTGTTTTGCAAGAGTCAATTTCTCCACAAACTCCATCAATGACCTTTTTAATTAGGAAAGGAGATACATTCTTTAAAGAATCTTCACTTCGCACTTGGGATATCAATAGAGATTTTTTAGCATCTTATTACTGTCGGTTTCGAATTTTAGATCTGTGGGCAAAGCGCTCATGTCGTAACAAATCGATTGACAAATGTGCTCAGCGTGTTATAAAGACGATCGTTTGCTTCACGATCAGAAAGTGACTGACGATTTTGAAACTATCTTTGACCGAAAAGAGTATTTTGGCGATTTTTGTAAACAAATTCGGGCAGAATATACTTTTGTTTTTTTTTAGGACACTTTTATCTGCAAAGTTCAAAGAGATTGACTAAGATATATTTCTATTAGTTTTCTTCTAATAACTTTTTCAATCTGTATCAAAAAATTGCAGTTTTTCCCGTATTTGTTGTTTTTACACAAAATTCATTTTTCATACTCGTGCCTGTCACATATCTTACAAAATTCTTTTTGTATTTTGCAGTGTTCTTAAAAAACCAAAGAAAATTCTGGCCGAATGTTTTAACAAAAAACGCCAAAACAACCCTTTTGGCAAAAGATGATTTCAAAATCGGTATTTGTTACTAAAATTTGCTGTGGATACTTCAAATATAGTTAAATGAAAACTATTTTTTACATGGGTTTTGGGGACATATGAAGTAAAAACAGGTAAAAAGGCGTTAAGTTCGGCCGGGCCGAACTTTGGATACCCACCACCTCGGGTATATATGTAAACCACCTTTCATCAAAACTTGGTGAAAATTTCATACCTATACTCTTATACCTCATACCGATCTGAACTATATACGACACAGATGTCGAAAAGCCGAACATAAGTCGCTGTGTCACATTTCAGTGAAATCGGATTTTAAATGCGTCTTTTATGGGGCCAAGACTTTAAATCGAGATATCAGTCTACATGGCAGGTATATCCAAATCTGGACCGATTTGGGCCAAGTTGCATAAACATGTCGAAAAGCCCAAATTATGGCGAAATCGGACAATAAATGCCTCTTTTATGGGCCTTAATCCTTAAATCGAGAGATCAGTCTATATGGCAGCTATATACAAATCTAGAGCGATCTAGGCAAAATTGAAGAAGGACGTCGAAGAGCCTAACCGTTTGGTTAGGCTCTTCGACGTGTCAAATTTCATCGGACAATAAATGCGTCTTTTATGGCTCCAAACCCTAAAACCTAGATATCGGTCTATATGGCAGCTATATCCAAATTTGGACCGATCTGTGCGATATTGCAGAAGTATGTCAAGGGGCTTAACTCAACTCACTGTTCCAAATTTCGGCGACATCGGACAATAAATGACCATTTTATGGGCCCTAAACCATAAATCAAGAAATCGGTCTATATGGCAGCTATATCTAAATCTGAACCGATCTGGAACAAATTGAAGAAATATGTCAAAGGGCCTAACACAACTCACTGTCCCAAATTTCAGCAAAATCGGATAATGAATGTGGCTTTTATGGGCCTTACACCATAAATCGGAGGATCGATCTATATGGCAGCTATATCGAAATCAGGACCGATATGAGCCAAATTAAGGAAGGATTTCGATGGGCCTTACACAATTCACTGTCCCGAATTTCAAATTGGATAATAAATGTGGCTTTTGTTGGCCTAAGACCCTTAACCGGAGGATCGGTCTATATGGAAGCTATATCCAAATCTGAACCGATCTGGGCCAATTTAACGAAGGAAATCGAAGGGCCTAAGACAACTCACTGTCCCAAATTTCAGTGAAATCGGATAATAAATGTGGCTTTTATGGGCCTTAGACCCTAAATCGGAGGATCGATCAATATGGCAGCTATATCCAAATCTGGACCGATCTGAACCAAATTGACGAAAAATGTCGAAGGGCCTAACACAAATCACTGCCCCAAATTTCAACAAAATCGGATGATAAATGTGGCTTTTATGGGCTTAAGACCCTAAATCGGCGGATCGGTCTATATGGGGGCTATATCAAGATATAGTCCGATATAGCCCATCTTCGAACCATGTCGAAGGGCCTAACACAACTCACTGCCCCAAATTTCAACAAAATCGGATGATAAATGTGGCTTTTAAGGGCCTAAGGCCCTAAATCGGCGGATCGGTCTATATGGGGGCTATATCAAGATATAGTCCGATATAGCCCATCTTCGAACTTAACCTGCTTATGAACAAAAAAAGAAACTGTGCAAAATTTCAGCTCAATATCTCTATTTTTATAGACTGTAGCGTGATTTCAACAGACAGACGGAAGGACATGTCTAGATCGTCTTAGATTTTTACGCTGATCAAGAATATATATACTTTATAAGGTCGGAAATGGATATTTCGATGTGTTGGAAACGGGATGACAAAATGAATATACCCCATCCTTCGGTGGTGGGTATAAAAAACATATGCCCAAATGGGGGATCTAGGCTTCGGAATTTGAGAACTCGGACTAATTAATGAAAAAATTGCATATTTTGAAGTACATATAGCACCCGTATCTTGTTCAAAGTATTTTAAGGCAATATATTTATATTTCATATGGAATCCAATCAATTGTATTAAAAAATATATTATTTATCGATAAAACGTCTATTACTTAAGTTAATTTTGTCAGTTTAACGTGATTTAAGAAATGCCAACAATTTGGTGTATTGGTCGCTACAGTGTTTTTATACCCTCCACCATAGGATGGGGGTATACTAATTTCGTCATTATGTTTGTAACACCTCGAAATATGCGTCTAAGACCGCATAAAGTATATATATTCTTGATAGTCATCTCATTTGAAGTCGATCTAGCCATGTCCGTCCGTCAGTCCGTCTGTCTGTCGAAAGCACGCAAACTTTCGAAGGAGTAAAGCTGGCCGCTTGAAATTTTGTACAAATACTTCTTATTAGTGTAGGTCGGTTGGTATTGTAAATGGGCCAAATCGGTCCATGTTTTAATAAAGCTGCCATAGAAACCGACTTGGGTCTTGAATCCTTGAGCCTCTAGTGGGCGCAATTCTCATCCGATTTGACTGAAATTTAGCACGTAATGCTTTGGTATCATTTCTAATAACTACGCTAAGTATGGTTTAAATCGATCCATGTTTTGATTTGGATGCCATATAAACCGATCTTTGGTCTTGACTTCTTGAGCCTCTGAAGGGCGCAATTCTCGTCCGATTTAACTCAAATTTTGAACGTAGCGCTTGGGTATCACTCCCAACAACTTTGTCCAACATTATTCAAATCGGTTCATAATCTGGTATAGCTGTCATATAATCCAATCTTGGATCTTGACTTCGTGAACCAATTCTCATCCGATTTGGTTGAAATTTTGCATGAGGTGTTTTGTTATGACTTCCAATAACTGTGCTAAATATGGCGTAAATCGGTATAGAACCTGATATAGCTGCCATATCAACCGATCTGGGATTATGACTTCTTGAGCCTCTAGAGGGCGGAATTCTCTCCCGATTTGGCAGAAATTTTGTACAACGGCTTCTCTCATGACTTTCAACATACGTGTCTAATATGGTCGGAATCGATCACTAGCCTGATACTGCTTCCTTATAAACTTATCTCTCGATTTTGGTTCTTGAGCCCCTACAAGGCACAATTCTTATGCAAATGAACTGAAATATTACACAATGACTTCTACAATGTTCAGCATTCATTTATGGGCCGAATCGGACTACAACTTGATATAGCTCCAATAGCATAACAATTTTTATTCAATATTCTTAGTTTGTCTAAAAAGAGATACCGCGCATAGAACTCGACAAACGCGATCAATGGTGTAGGGTATATAAAATTCGGCCGGGCCGAACTTAACACGCTCTTACTTGTTTTTTTTTTCAACTTGCCACAAATTGATGTTGCAGACCCTGTTATTATTCATGCATTTTTATACCCTCCACCATAGTATGGGGATATACTAATTTCGTCATTCTGTTTGTAACACCTCGAAATATGCGTCATAAGACCCCCTTAAGGTATATATCTTCTTGATTGTCATGACATTTTTAGTCGATCTTGCCATGTCCGTCCGTCTGTCCGTTCGCCTGTCGAAAGCACGCTAACTTTCGAAGGAGTAAAGCTAGCCGCTTAATAAGTTGTAAAAATTTTTTTATTAGTGTAGGTCGGTTGGAACTGTAAATGGGCCAAATCGGTCCATGTTTTGATATAGCTGCCATATAAACCGATCTTGGGTCTTGAATTTTTGAATCTCTAGTGGGCGCAATTCTTGTCCGATTTGACTGAAATTTTACATGTAGTGTTTTGGTATCACTTCCAACAACTGTGCTAAGTATGGTTCAAATCGGTTCATAACCTGATATGGCTGTCATATGAACCGATCTTGGGTTTTGACTACTTCAGCTTTTAGAGGGAGCAATTCTTATCAGATTTTGCACGTAGTGTTTTGGTATCACTTCCAACAACTGTGCTAAGTATGGTTCAAATCGGATCATATAGCTGCCATTTAAACTGATCTTGGCTTTAGACTCTAGAGAACGCATTTCTCATCCAATTGGCTGAAATTTTGCATGAGGTGTTTTATTTTAACTTCCAACATCCGTGCTTAGTATGGCGCAAATCGGTACACAACCTGATATAGCTGCCATATAAACCGATCTGGGATCTTGACTTCTTGAGCCTCTAGAGGGCGCAATTTACATCTGATTTGACAATGGCTTCTCCCATAACCTTCAACATACGTGTCCAATATGGTCTGAGTCGATCTATAGCTTGATACAGCTCCCATATTAACCGATTTCTCGATTTTGCTTCTTGAGCCCCTACAAGGAGCAATTCTTATCCGAATGGACTGAAATATTACACAATGACTTCTACAATGTTCTGCATTCAATTCATTTATGGTACGAATGGGACTATAACTTGATATAGCTCCAATAGCATAACAGTTCTTATTCGTTATTCTTTGTTTGCCTAAAACGAGAAACTGTGCAAGGAACTCGGCAAATGCTTTCCATGGTGGAGGGTATATAAGATTCGGCCCGGCCGAACTTAGCACGCTCTTACTTGTTCATTATAAATTCGATTTCAGCGAAATTTTTATTAAATAAATGAATTTGTTAATTGAACCGACATTTTTATTTTTTCTCTGTGCTGCTTTAAGGATTTCATGCATAAATTAAAAGAGAAGAAAAGTCTTCAAGGATTATGGATTCCAAGCCACGCTGAACTTAGAAAGGAGGAAGCAATGTATGAAGTAGGAAAGTGTGTACGTATGTGTAGGGGAGGGAAATTATTAATCGCCAGAATGTAACAATTCAATTTCCTATATTGCTGCTGCTGTTGTTAGTGCCTGAGGTATGGCGAATATCCACGCCTCCATAAGAAAACAACGTTGAGTGATCTAAAAAATAAGAAACCCGATTTGCATTCCAATGTGAGAGAGGCCGTGGCAAAAAGTCACATGAACGCAAACGAATACTTTCGTAACATTAACAAAACGGAAGCATTAAAGCCAAAGGACATCCGTGATTTTTAGTCCTTCGAATAGAAAATGGCATAATAATAAAAACTTGATTTCACTCTTAACGACCCAGGCATAAAATTCGTACTAACGCACACCCACACGCTTGCACAGCGTGCCTTAAATCCAAAAACACATGCCTAACACTCACATATACACTCAAGACGATTCACAAACACAATCACACAATGGACTGGACAAATTCGATGGATACCTCGCATTGGGATCAAGTCAGCAACAATAAAGCTTTTAATAAAAGTGATGGATTTGTAAATAAAAAATGGACATAAATTAGGATCAACCGACTATAAACTTAACCACTTCTCATCGAATTGAAGGGAAATGGACAAAGTGTGTTCGACTACCCACTACGACTTCCCCCCCTTGATTCTATGATTTGCTCAAATGTATCTGTTTGTGCTTGTGTGTGTGTGTGTACAAATGGCAAACGGAAAACATCCTTGATGATTGGCCTATCAAAAGACACACAAAATGATAATAAACTCGTAATTTTTTGTGAGTTTTCAATGGCCACTATGATTGGAAACAGTTGTTGAAATATGTTCAAATAAAAATTTTGGACAGTGGTGTTAAAACTGAGAAGCAAATTGTGTTGTAAATAGAATAGACAAAAAAACCAAGGATGTCGAAGGGCACAAAGTCTTGCTGTTGCAAATCGGATGAAAACCTTGTCTTTTTATAGACAGTAGGATGGGAATGGGAGTCGTAGAGGATTGTAAATCGGTTCAGATTTGAATATAGCTCCCATATAAAGTGGTCCTTTGACTTGACTTCTTGAGCCCCTAGGAGACTTAATTTTTCTCCGATTTAGCTGAAATTTATATGAAGAGTAGCTGTTACGAAGTGCTAACTCAACCACCATTTATTTTGTGTGAAAATATTTTTTATTAACTCAGACTACGAAAATGTGTGAAGGGAATTGAAAATTAAGAGTCTTTGCTCTTTTGCTAGATTTGACCACTTTTTAACTTGATTATTGCTCGGCGTCCGTGGTACAAACCCGAAATGTTTGGTTGCACACGGCTCCAAGGGACTTTCTAAAATGTTTTCCCGACAACAAGTCGCATTTACTTTGACGCCAAGCTAGATAAAAACGATTGAAGAGTTGCCAATACCATCGCATGAGAAATTACTTCGAATTTACGAATTGTTCCACTGGGAAATTTTTCGCGTCAGATAATACATGCTCGGAAATTCACCACATTTGTTCAAACGCAGAAACTCCTTTGTTGCTTCCTTTCACGGAATATATTAAGATATTTAGCGATTTGATTACTACTACGGCTGGGATTTCTAGGCCCTTGTTATTTATTTTTTGTTTATGTGTTTATTAATTAAAATCATTTATTATACCCACCACCTTAGGATGGGGGTATACTAATCTAGTCGTTCCGTTTGTAACACCTCGAAATATTCGTCTAAGACCCCATAAAGTATAGGTATTCTTGATCGTCTCGTCGTTCTGAATCGATCTAGCTATGTCCGTCCGTTCGTTTGCCAAGTCACGATAGAGGTCGATCGCGTACAGCTAGCCGCTTGAAGTTTTGCCCATGAACATTCCACTAAGGAACGGGGGCAAACTCCTCACATATCAATGAGTGCAGTCCGATACAAGTTTAAGCTCAATGATAAGGGACCTCCTCCAGCGTCATAGGCGGACCTGCTAACCTCTGCCTTACGGTGGCTTGAAATTTTGCACAGATACTTATTACCGATGTAGATTGTCGGAGATTGCAAATGGGCCATATCAGATTTAGATATAGCTCCCACATAATCCGATCTCCCGATTTGACTTCTTGAACACCTGGAAGCCGCAACTCGTTTCCGATTTGGCTTCAATTTCGCATGTAGTGTTCCGTTATGATTTCAAACAACTGTGTCAACTACGGTCCAAACTGATCTAAATATAACCTGATTTAGCTCCCATTAAAACCGATCTCACGATTTGACTTCTTGAGCAACTGGAAGGCGCAATTTTTATATATATATATATATATATAGTGAAAGAAATAGTATTGTTATGACTTCCAACAACTGTGCAAAGTACGTTCCAAATCGGCCAAAAACCTGATATAGCTCCCATATCAACCTATCTCCCGATTTTACTTTTTGAGCCCCTGGAGGCCTCAATTTTCATCCAATTTGGCTTAACTTTTCAACACAGTGTTCTGCTATGACTTCCAACAACTGTTTGCTAAGTACCATCCAAATCGGTCAAGAACCTGATATAGCTCCAATATAAACCGATTTCCCGATATGACTTCTTGAACCCTTACAAGCCGTAATTTTTGTCCGATTTGTCTCTGTTATGACTCTTAACAACTGCGCCAAGTACGGTCCAAATCGGTCTATAACCAGATATAGCTCCCATATATTCATTTAGTCATTCCATTTGCAACACGTTGTAATATCAATTTCCGACCCTACAAAGTATTGTAGAAGCAGCTTTTATATAAATTACATTGAAGATAATTATATTTTTGATATTATACGTAATGCACTTTAATTTTATTTGAACTTAGATTTTTGCTTGAGTGTAACCAATTTCTCTTTAACGTTAAATATTAAAACACTCTTTTGAGTTTTGATTTATACCATTGATATTTTTACCATTTGTAACATTAACTTATACCATTGATTTATATACCATGGATTTATTCTCTCATTTGCAATTTTACACTCGAATCATTATCACTCACCTAATAGCATTTGTCTCTTTCTTTATTATACGTTTTGTCATATGATCTATAGTGAGTACTCTCACTCTCGTTTGTATAACATGTTTTCTTTTGTTTTGAGTGTATAACAGATTAAGTTTGTCAAACACTTGTAGGCTTAGTCTTAAACTTTGTTAAAAATAAAATTCTTCTTCTAATAGCATTCAACGAAGACAGTTGTCTCATTATTTAAAGCGGAAGAAACTCATAGGAGGACAAGTTAGGACTTTTAAGTCTGACTTGGCCCGTAAAATAAATATAAAATTAAACTGAACATTATCCAGCTAGGACGTTTCGTCTGGTTAGGATTTGTTCATAAAATTCATAATTTAATGAAATATAAAACCACTAGGGTTGGACCCTTAATCTTGCCCTCAAAACTGCTAGGGTTGGACCCTTCATCCTGCCCTTAATATATCCTAGGGTTGGACCCTTCATCCATTCCCTACAATTGGCGCCCAACAAAAACTTAAGTTTCCTGAAAATTAATAAGATTTTTACTATTTCTGTGGTTTCAACGTGGTGCTGACGTCATCAAACATTTGTCCGACCATACTGCTCTGATTATTCTTGGAGTATTGTTGTTGTTGTCCAGCATTGGTTTGGTTTCAGTGCATTATTGCGTTCTTGCTGATACTCAATTGCATTAGTCGTCAAATCCCACCAGTGTTGTTGTTGCAAATCATCACCACGATCATCATTTCTGTTGCTTCTGTAGTTGTTGTTGCATATCTTCAGCATAACCATTATTTCATTTGCTTCTGTTGTTATTGCAATTCATCATCTCAGTCATCGGTTTGACCATTCGTTGTTGTCGTTGCAAAGAAGGCTTGCGTTGTTGCTTTGAATTTGAGTGATATTCCATATAAAGAGAGGTGATATTGCTATAGGCAGCGAGGTTGAAGAAGATTCTCTTAAACAGGGTTCCCCTATTTTGAAAATATATTTTACCATATATGGCTGTAAGGCGAAGCCCACGTTCAACGTCATCTTTAACTGATACCCTAAACAGTGGATTAGCAATGGAGTTGGACCGCACTCAGAATGTTGCCAAGGCAAATTCAAATACTAGTTCTAGTACAAGTGCAAGTACAAGCGCTAGTACAAAAGGTTCTTCTGGAACCACAAGCGAGGCTTCACGAAATATGGTCTTAAGCGATGCCCAATTCAGAACACTCATAAGTGGTTTAAGCGTCAGACAAGAAGTCAAATCGACATTTAGTAACTGCACAGCTCGTTTTCATGGCAACCGAAATTCGACAAACGTAGAAGATTTTTTAGCTACAATTTTAGTCTATAAAGAAGCCGAAAATATTTCAGACTTTCTGGCACTCACTAGTCTTCCCCTATTATTAGAAGGCTACGCTTCCAGTTGGTGGCAAGGAGTCAAGGATGAAGCAAAGACATTCAATGATGCTGTAGATCTTTTACGAGGAGCCTTTGCACCTCCAAAACCAGATTGGCGAATATTCAGTGAGATTGCGCAAGAAAAACAAAAGTTGTTTGAGACTACAGACAGTTTCATTTGTAGAAAGCGACGACTTTTCGCACAACTATCAGAAAAACTTTCAGAAAATACTATGCTTAACATAATATTTAGCCAGCTTAGTTTGAAAATCCGAGAAAGAATTCAAAGAGAAAGCGTAACATCTTTTCATGATCTCCTATGTAAGGCAAGGGAAATTGAAATGCTTGTTGCTGAGAATAGGCAAGATAAGGTGGAAGAAAAGTCAAAGCCAGCCGAAAATCAGGGAAAATCTGTCCCAAGATGCACTTTCTGCAGAAAACGAAACCATTTGGCAGAAAATTGTTTCAAGAAAATTGAAGCAGAAAAGCACAAAAATGCTAAGGAAAGGCCAGAAACAAATTTGAACTGTTACGGATGTGGAGCAGCAGGATACTACCGCTCAAATTGCCCATTCTGTAATAAAACAAATTCGAATACTGATCCAAGAGATGGTCACCTTGATTTTAATTCCATGCATTCTACAGTAGTGGGACGTAACGTCCCAGTGGTGGACATAAATGTAAATGGTTTACAGGGAGAGGCATATTTTGACACCGCAGCTCGAACTAGCGTTGCTGGTTACCATCTTTATCAAAAGCTAATTCAAAAAGAGGTACCATTCCAAAAAGTATGCGCTGAGATTATACTGGCAGATGGTATTGCTAGAAATGAGACCGTATACTCTACAGTAGTGGATATTATAATTGGAAAACGCTTTAAGAAAATACGTTTCATTTGTATGCCCAAGGCTATAGGAAACAGAACCCTACTAGGAATAGATTTCCTTGAAGAAAATAATATTGTTCTGGACCTAGCCCAACGTATATGGCATTTTAAAGATGATCCGTCAACAAATTTTAGCTTCAAACTTCATCAACCTGGTATACTAAATAGTATTTCTTCGATTAAAAAGGTGAATGAGACACCAGACGTTGTAAAAGACTTTTTGTCCTGGTTCGAGAATGGCAATAATGATTACTCGCCAAAAAGTATAAACAAAATCTTTAAAGACTCAGTTTCAGAAAATACCGAAATCCAATCTGTTTCAAGTCTTTTTCCACCTCCAAAGAAAGTAAAATACGATGAGTATTGCGATGAAATATTCACACCAATTGAATTAAATTCAATTGATATAAAGCTCCGTCGAAGTGAAGGTCCACATTTGACCGAAAAAGAAAGAAAATCACTTGAAGAATTACTGGTAGCTGAAAAGGAAATATTTGAGGACATTGATATTCCAGCACCTCATGTAGAACACTATATAAAAACAGGATCACATGAACCCATAGCTAACGCCCCATACAGGATTTCGCCAAATATGAAAACTGTTTTAAAAGCTGAGCTAGATAAAATGTTGGAAAAAGGCATCATACAAGAAGAAGAATCTCCATGGGCATTCCCAGTTGTTCTGATTCCTAAAAAAGATGGTTCAATTAGACTATGCGTTGACTATCGTCGCCTAAATGCGATAACTACTGCAGATACATATCCTTTACCAAGGATCGATGATCTTTTACACTCAGCGAAAACCACGCCATTCATGTCGACCTTAGACTTGCGTTCCGGTTACTGGCAGATAAAAGTTGCGGAAAAGGATAGAAAGAAGACTGCCTTCACAACACCGTTTGGTATATATGTGTTTAATAGAATGCCTTTTGGCTTAAAAAATGCCCCAGCTACGTTCCAACGTCTTATTGATAAGTTTCGCAATGGCCTACCGAATATATTAATCCTGGCGTATTTGGATGACATCATTATTTGTTCAAAAGATTTGGGTTCACATATATCCGATTTAAAACAAATATTTGAACGACTTAAAATGTTCGGATTTCATCTCAACCGAGAAAAATGTTTCTTTTGCAAGCCAGTCATCAAATACCTTGGGCATATTCTTACTACCAAAGGACTCAAACCCGATCCAGAAAAGACAAAAGCTATAATGGAAAGGCCTAAACCAAGAAATCCAAAAGAAGTTTTGTCATTTTTACAAACGTGCTCATGGTACAGGCGTTTCATTCCTTCTTTTGCCAACGTTTCTAAACCTTTATCAGATTTAATCAAGAAAAACGCTATTTGGCGATGGTCAGAAAGAGAGCAGTCAGCTTTTGATACCATGAAAAACCTTCTGTCCTCTCCACCGATTTTAAAACAAGTTGACGAAAATTTGCCATTCATATTGAAAACTGATGCAAGCAACTATGCTTTGGGGGCTGTTTTAGTCCAGGGGGAGAAGGAGGAAGAGCATATAATCGAATATGCGAGTCGATTATTATTGGTAGCCGAGAAAAACTACTCTACGACAGAAAGAGAAGCCTTGGCGGTAGTATGGGCAGTTCAAAAATTTAGGGGTTATATCGAAGGTTCTGAAGTATTGGTGCTCACTGATCATCAGCCCTTAAAATGGCTATTTAGCCTAAAAAGCCCAACAGGTCGTCTAGCAAGATGGGCTCTACAACTCCAGACATTTAACATTCGATTTGAATATACCCCTGGTCGCCAAAATATTGTGGCAGACACCCTTTCAAGACCACCTTGCTTGCTGGAGAGCCACAATGAGCTAAAGTGCGAATGTATGGCCATTGAAATCGATTTTCCACACAAAGGAGCTGAAGACTTCAGAGAGGCACAAATAAAAGACCCAGCATTGAAAGCCATAATTGATTCATTCGAAAATGATGACGAAAATGTGTCTAAATACACAGGCAGAGGTTATATCATGTTAGATGGTGTTCTATATAGATTTTGCTCTGAGGAAGAATCAGAAAATGGACAATTGGTAGTTCCTGAGTCAATGCGTAGCATGATTCTTTATAACTTTCATGACGTCTCTACCGCTGGTCACTATGGAATCGATAGAACAATCAGTCGAATATCGCCACATTATTATTGGCCAGGTATGAGAAAACAGATCACAAACTATGTCAGATGCTGCATTGAGTGTCAACGCTATAAGCCCTCAAACTTAAAACCTGCTGGTCTTCTGAAAACTGTTAGCAGCAATCAGAGATTCGAAATAATAGCAATTGATTTGTTTGGACCACTGCCACGCACCCCACAAGGCCACCAGTGGATATTGATTGTAGAGGATTTATGTAGCCGTTGGACTGAGTTATTTCCTTTAAAAACTGCTTCAGCTGAGAACTGTGCATTAATTTTATTAAACGAAGTCTTTTTGCGATATGGAATTCCAAGAAGAGTCCATTCAGATAATGGCACACAATTTATTTCGAGCGTAATGCAAAAACTCACTTACTGCTTAGGCATTGTGCAGTCATTTACACCGGTGTATCATCCGGAAGCCAACCCGGTGGAACGGAAGAACCGTGACTTAAAAGTGCAGCTGTCAATCTACGTTGGTCAAGATCATACCACCTGGGATGTTAATTTGCCATCCATAAGATTTGCCATGAATACTGCGAAATGTGCATCCACTGGATATACTGCCGCATATTTGACATTTGGGCGTGAATTGAGGACACCGATGCAAGTTCAAACAGATCTAAAAGCTATAGTAAAAGCAGAAAATTTCGTACCTCAAATAACACCTCACCTTCTTCGACTTGCTGATAGCCTTTCCCTTGCAATGGAGTGCCAAGAAAAGATGCAAGACAGAAACAAACTATATGCAGATTTGAAACGCAGACCGCAGCAAAACTTTGAAATTGGTGACAGAGTGCTTATTTCAACGCACATTCTTAGTAAGAAAGATAATAATCTCACTTCAAAACTGGTACCTCGGCGTGATGGACCATATATAATATTGAACAAAAAGGGAACCTCGTGTTACACTGTAGCTTCAATGGATCAACCCAGTGTTCCAATAGCAACTTATCACTCATCAGACCTAACCTTATATGAAGGAAATACTGATAAACCTCTTTATAAACTCAAACGTAGAGGTCGGCCTAGGAAAGCCTCTTCAACAGACAACACAGAGCAATTTGAAAATGCAACTGCGACGAACAAGAATGCAACTACTACAAAGCCGATACTCAAGCCTAAAAACGTTACACCCAATGACACAACACACATAATGCAACAACCCATCGAAAATATACCACCTTCAACAAATGCCACAGAAGGTAATACTACAATGAACAGAAGGTCCTACCGCAACCGACGACAGCCACACAGATACGGGAATGTCCTGCCACATCATCGGGACGATTTCTGAGGCAGAGGGGGAGCATGTAGAAGCAGCTTTTATATAAATTACATTGAAGATAATTATATTTTTGATATTATACGTAATGCACTTTAATTTTATTTGAACTTAGATTTTTGCTTGAGTGTAACCAATTTCTCTTTAACGTTAAATATTAAAACACTCTTTTGAGTTTTGATTTATACCATTGATATTTTTACCATTTGTAACATTAACTTATACCATTGATTTATATACCATGGATTTATTCTCTCATTTGCAATTTTACACTCGAATCATTATCACTCACCTAATAGCATTTGTCTCTTTCTTTATTATACGTTTTGTCATATGATCTATAGTGAGTACTCTCACTCTCGTTTGTATAACATGTTTTCTTTTGTTTTGAGTGTATAACAGATTAAGTTTGTCAAACACTTGTAGGCTTAGTCTTAAACTTTGTTAAAAATAAAATTCTTCTTCTAATAGCATTCAACGAAGACAGTTGTCTCATTATTTAAAGCGGAAGAAACTCATAGGAGGACAAGTTAGGACTTTTAAGTCTGACTTGGCCCGTAAAATAAATATAAAATTAAACTGAACATTATCCAGCTAGGACGTTTCGTCTGGTTAGGATTTGTTCATAAAATTCATAATTTAATGAAATATAAAACCACTAGGGTTGGACCCTTAATCTTGCCCTCAAAACTGCTAGGGTTGGACCCTTCATCCTGCCCTTAATATATCCTAGGGTTGGACCCTTCATCCATTCCCTACAGTATATATATTTCGGATCGTCGTAAAATTCTAAAACGATTTAACGATGTCCTTGTGTCTGTCCGTCTAAACGTCAATCTGTTGTAATCATTCTACAGCCTTCAAAAATTGAGATATTGTGCTGAAATTTTGCACAGATACGTCTTTTTGATGCACGATGGTTAAGTTATTGAACGGGCCAAATCGGACCATGTTTGGATATATCTGCTATATACACCGATCTGCCGATAAAGGGTCTAATGTTCGCAAATGCTTTATTTTTCATCCGATTTCGCTGAAATTTGAAACAGTGGTTTATTTCAATCCTTCCGATATCTGACCCATATATGTTTCAGATCGGACTATATTTAGATATAGCTGCCATATAGAGCTTTATTTTTTAATTGATTTCGCTAAAATTTAAAACAGTTTGTAGTTTTACCCCACCTAACATAGGACCCAAAATATGGTTCAGATCGGACTATATTTAGATATAGCTGCCATATATTGGGTTGCCCAAAAAGTAATTGCGGATTTTTTAAAAGAAAGTAAATGCATTTTTAATAAAACTTAGAATGAACTTTAATCAAATATACTTTTTTTACACTTTTTTTCTAAAACAAGCTAAAAGTAACAGCTGATAACTGACAGAAGAAAGAATGCAATTAGAGAGTCACAAGCTGTGAAAAAATTTGTCAACGCCGTCATATGAAAAATAGACCGATCTGCCAATAAAGGGCCTGAAGCCCATAACAATTTTAATTTTTACCCGATTTCGCAGAAATTTGAAAGGATATAGCTGCCATATAGACTGGTCTCCAGATAAATGATGTAAAGCCCACAAAAGCTTTATTTTTTAAATTTGAAACATTGAGTAGTTTTAGACCAACCGCCAACCGACTCAAATAAGGGTAAAGACCGGACTGTATTTAAATATAGCTGTCATATAGAACGATGTGCCGATTAAGGGCCTTAAGCTCATAAGAGCTTTATTTATTACCCGATTTTGTTTAAATTTCAAAGTCATCCAATTTTCACCGGATTGTGACGAAAGGGGGTGTACATATATACCTGAGGTGGTGGGTATCCAAAGGCACGGCCGAATTATTATTTTATTCATTTTATTCTATTTTTTATTTTGTTTGTTTGCGAATTCTTTTTGTTAGAATCTCATTTGGATGCTATGTCTGATTCGCTACAAGCATCATCAGCAGAAATTTGTCAAATGGATCACAGTGCAGCCACAAGAGCTTGACGAGGATCGAGGATCTGAATAATGCATGAAATCTTTATTTGAATCGATAGTACGGTCCATATAATTTAATGTTTGAAGATTATTTCATGCAAATGCTGGCCGTGACTGCACATCAAATGGTCCATCCGCTTAGTTTGGGATACTCTTTCCAACGTTTTGGTCGGTATTTCACGAATAAATGCTTCAATGTTGTCTTCCAATGCGTCAATTGAAGCGGGTTTGTCTGTATAGACATGACCTTTAACATGGCCCACAAAAATTTTTCTAAAGGCGTTAAATCCCACGATCTGGGCGGCCAATTGACCGGTCCCGAACGTAAAATAAAATGTTCACCGAACTCGCCTCTCAATAAGTCCATTGTTACGCGTGCTGTATGGCATGTGACATCATCTTGTTGAAACCACATGTCATGCAAGTCAAGCTCTTGCATTTTGGGCAAAACTGTGGGCGCCAAACTGTGACTTTTTCTGGATGCATTAGTAGCTCTTGCAATGCTTCTGGCTGATCTTCACTCCAAAATCGACAATTCTGATTATTTACGCACGCCAAAAATGAGCTTCGATTAAACTGACCGTAAAAACGAAGAAGCGCGCGATGAACTTTTTTAAAGAGCACCCATTTGGATAATAAAATTCAATAATTAGCAACAGTTGTTCGTTTGTAAAACGATTCATGGTTATATTATAGACCAAACTGAAGATGTTTGACAGTAAAACAAAACACGAAAAGTGCGTGAGCAGTTTAAACCAGAGTTGCAAACAGATAATAGCTAAAAAAACAACCTTTTATAAAAAAAACAACATTTTATTTTTTAATTCTACAAAAATTTAAAATTGTCCGGATAATTTTTTCAACTTTGACTCCGGGCAAAATTGCTTGACTCCGACTCCATGAATTCGACGCCGCAGCCCTGGTCTTTATCAAACATTGAAAAGGCAAGAAGGTAAGCAATATGCCGCACAAATTCTCAAAAATTATTGTAAAAGACTAATGAAATTGTCTGACATGAAATGGTGAACAATGTTTGTTTTATTGTATGGGTCTTTATTCATTTTCAATTATTGGACTCTTTTATATTCTTCATCCCAAAAGGATGCTATTAATGACACAAGCTTATCATACTATAACAACAGGCAAACATTCGGTTTCATATATTTTATGTGTATGTAAGCATACTTTTTTATGTAATGTATTTTCGCATTGTATGGTTTTCACATTAGGGGATATTAAAACATAGCCTAGGAGTTGGTCATCCTTTAGATATTCTTTTTTATGTGGGAAAGTCTCAAACTTCATAAGAGAAAATCACAAATAATCAAGTAAAATCGTAAGGTAAAGCTAGGTATGCACGTCTTGCAAAATTTTTGGCTGTAGCCAAGACATTTAGGTCGCCACTGAAAAATAGTTGTGTAAAATACAAGATGGAGACAAACATCGATTTTAAATTTTGGCCGATTTTTTAATAATTTTTGGCTAACAAAGTACATACCCAGCAAAAACTCTGGGTATGGCATCGTTTCTAATTACTTTTACATGGCGATGTCCTAGGAGGAAAGTCCTTCCGCACAAGCATACCAGTAGTTCAAAAATAAGTACTTATACCTAAGCATACAAGTTGTCAAAAAATAATGATATGTTATCTTAGTTGAACGTTGCTTAACTTAGATTCAAACATGTTTGCGTTTTCCCCACCACGACGTTCTCAATGCTCAGTTTCTTTGAAGAAGACAAATTTTATATGAATAATTTAAATTATAAATTGAAACTTTACCTTCATGGCAGCCGAGGTTTGAACCAAGAACCTTCCGTTTTCAAAGCAGATTACTATTGTTTGAGTAATACACTATATTCTCCTTTCAACATTAGCTTACAACACAAAAGCAAACTTTAATTCTATTTCATCAAAGATGGCCATGCCTTTGTATTTATATTTGACATATTCTGTTTATAGACACAATATTCTAACACATGGGAGTGATTTTAGTAGCTTTGTGATACAGAAGATTTACAATACAAAGGTACCGAGTTTGAATTTCGGACTAGCAAAAGGATTTTGAAACACCCATAAAGTATATATATTCTTGATCGTCGCGACATTTTATGTCGATCTAGCCATGTCCGTCCGTCCGTCTGTCAGTCGAAAGCACGCTAACTTCCGAAGGAGTAAAGCTAGCCGCTTGAAATTTTGCACAAATACTTCTTATTAGTGTAGGTCGGTAGGAATTGTAAATGGGCCATATCGGTCCGTGTTTTGATATAGCTGCCATATAAACCGATCTTGGGTCTTTACTTCTTGAGCCTCTAGAGGACGCAATTCTTATCCGATTGGAATGAAATTTTGCACGAAGTATTTTGTTATAATATCCAACAACTGTGTAAAGTATGGTTCAAATCGGTCCATAACCTGATATAGCAGTCATATTAACAGAACTGGGGACTTGACTTCTTGAGCTTCTAGAGGGCACAATTCCTATCCGATTTGGCTGAAATTTTGCATGACGTATTTTATTCTTATTTTCGACACAGTTGTTGCTTCAAATCGGTTCATAACCTGATATAGCTGCCATATAAACCGATCTGGGATCTTGATTCTTGAGCGTCTAGAGGTCACAATTATTATCCGATTTGCCTGAAATTTTGTACGACGGATACTCTCATGACCATCAGGTCGCTCAGCCCGACAAGTGCGGCCCGGCCAAACTTAGCACGCTTTTACTTGTTTATATTAATAACGCCACAGCATTTCCCTCCTAGTGCTACTATGTGGTGTCGCTTTGCGGCAAGACATTCGGACTCGCTAATAAAATGGAGGTCCCTTATCATTGAGCTTAACCTTGTAACGAACAGCACTCATGGGTATGAGATAATTTTGCCCGCAGTTTCTTAAAGGCATTTTTATCAACACCAAGGTAATAATAATGATTTTTTTCTATTAGAACGAATAAGTGTTTATTCTTGAGCTTCATCGAATGTTGTATGTAATGACATTTGTACTACCGGTAACACAGAAGGTATTCCTATTGATAACTCGTTATATTTCAGTAGCTAGTAAATCTAAGGATTATAATTATTCATTATTTTACATGCCAAATGTAATGACATGTACTTACTAAGTTTTTGCTGGGTATGTATTAAAATTAATCGTTTATATTTGCAAATAACTTAATTTTATATTGCATGGACCTAGCAAAACATAAATTTTCGTTCGAAATTCCTAGAAAAATGCTTCAATGCTTATTATGTCACCAAGCACGCAAAGAAAACTTCATTTGTTTGGTAACGGTATCGGTAACGGAAATTTTGTTTTGGATATGTCATTTCATATGGTAACGAAAATTTCGCCATAGGTGCATACTGCCCTTTAGGCCGAATTCACCATCAAAATTTACGCTACAAAACGTTGGTAATCTTGTAAAAAACGTTAACCCTTAGCTAAGCAGGGTATTCTGTTCAGCTTTCCGAATAGTTGCGAAAAACTTAATACTTTTTTTACACAAAATTACATGAAATTTGTACTGGCACAATCTTATCTTCATATTACACTAGGATTAATTTTATAGCCAATAGCGTAAGAACTTTTATTTATTTATTATTATATTTATGGAGTTTGACATAATGCCACAAGCCTTCCCCAAGAAACCCATGGAACGACCATGAGTGCCGGAATGCTACTGTAGCCCTTGCGGCCATACAGAGCAACCCTGCGATCAGTACCAAAATTCCAAATGAGGCTATTCCATCGAATGGAAAAGGTAATAGAAAGACGTGAGTGGGACCGAATTGAGATGCCAGAATGAAGTCCGGAAAGTTTACCAAAGAAACATCATACCGAATCAACCATCTACCGAGAGACAAAGAAGGAAATCTGGTAGCTGATACAAATAGTGCGCTTGGGATATGGCGTACAAACAATGGCGGCGAAGAGGATACCGCAGAACCAATTCCTGATTTTGGTATAGAAAATGTACCTCCTAGTCAGGACAAAAATGTAACAGCATCCAATGGGTTGCCGGCTGAACTATTTAGGACCGAAGGCTACACGCTGATAGAGCGTATGCGTGCATGCCCGATAAGAAGACTTTGGTGGATAACGCTATACAAGAATAAGAAAAAAAAGTGCGAACCATTCAATACCAAACAAGGTTTCAGACAGGGAGACTGGTTATGGAGTGATCTCTTTAATATACTACTGGAAAAGATTATACGAGATGCCGATGTGAAAAGATATGGCACACTACTCACAAGAGAACACATTACAACCGCCAATCCCTATGGCATCAATATCATGGCATTAGAAACAATAAAAGCGTGCTAAGTTCGGCCGGGCCGAATCTTATATACCCTCCACCATGGATCGCATTTGTCGAGTTCTTTTCCCGGCATCTCTTCTTAGGCAAAAAAAGGATATAAGAAAAGATTTGCTCTGCTATTAGAGCGATATTAAGATATAGTCCGGTTTGGACCACAATTAAATTATATTTATGTTGGAGACCTGTGTAAAATGTCAGCCAATTCGAATAAGAATTGCGCTCTTTGTGGGCTCAAGAAGTAAAATAGAGAGATCGATTTATATGGGAGCTGTATCGGGCTATAGACCGATTCAGACCATAATAAACACGTATGTTAATGGTCATGAGAGAATACGTCGTACAGAATTTCAGGCAAATCGGATAATAATTGCGACCTTTAGAGGCTCAAGAAGTCAAGATCCCAGATCGGTTTATATGGCAGCTATATCAGGTTATAGACTGATTTGAACCATACTTGGCACAGTTGTTGGGTATCATCACAAAACACGTCGTGCAAAATTTCATCCCGATCGGTTAAGAATTGCGTACTCTAGAGGCTCAAGAAGTCAAGACCCAAGATCGGTTTATATGGCAGCTATATCAAAACATGGACCGATATGGCCCATTTACAATACCAACCGACCTACACTAATAAGAAGTATTTGTGCAAAATTTCAAGCGGCTAGCTTTACTCCTTCGGAAGTTAGCGTGCTTTCGACAGACAGACGGACGGACGGACGGACGGACGGACATGGCTAGATCGACATAAAATATCACGACGATCAAGAATATATATACTTTATGGGGTCTCAGACGAATATTTCGAGTAGTTACAATCAGAATGACGAAATTAGTATACCCCCCATCTTATGGTGGAGGGTATAAAAATCAAAGGAGAAACTATAAAATGAATGGTATCAACTCCCAAAACGTCTTATTCACCCGAGCAGATAAGGAAAATGGAGAAAGTTGGATACCACAACTTTGGAAAGGCCAGCAACTTTATCGACCTCGGCACCGCCGTAACTGAAACGAATGATATAAGTTTTGAAATAAAGGGAAGAATAATATTGGCAATCAGATGATACGCTATACAAGACATAAATACTAACCGTGTTGTTATATGGTTCGGAGGGATGTGTACTTGTGAAAGTAGACGAGGCAGTGCTTGGAATGTTAGGGAGAAAGATTTTTCGTAAAATGTATGGGCAAGTTTGTATCGGATGAACCACAAACTGGAGTTGCTGCAACTGCAGCTGCGGATAAAAAGCGGTATTAAATGGAACGTCTCAACGTCGCCGCCATGCGGCACCGGAACTTGCTTATATAATGAGTACTAGGGTTGCCTTTTATATTTCGGGATTGGAGAACACAAAAACAAATATTAATAATCGAAAATCACTTTTTTGTTTTTCAAAATATACCCATTAAGATCTATACACTTTTGAATGCGTTTGAACCAATTATCGAATCACTTTTGCCATTCTGATTGAGGTATCTCCAAAACATGCATTCTGAACACATCAACCGCTTCTTCAGGTGTCGAAAAACGTTGGCCTCTCATTTTATTTTTTACGTATGGGAATAAAAAGAAGTCATTCGGTGCCAAGGCACGACTATACGACGGATGACTTTGGATGTTTTGAGTGCTCAATAATGCAGTTGTTTTAGCGGATATGTATGTGAGAGCAGGTGAAGAGTGATCCGTCTTCGGCGGTCGGTTTTCCTGATTTGTTGGAAGACAACTGGCAAGCAATGGGTTGCGTACCACTCAGAATTAACTGTTTTGCGTTCTTCTAGTGGTACGATTGCGACATGTCCAATTTTTCCGAAAAAACATGCAATCATTCGCTTGGAAGTGCTTCGTGCGCGTGCAATTTTTTTGTATATACATATCTCATCTTGAAACACCTATACAGTCGATTGCTGTTTACTTTCGGGCTCATATGCGTAAATCCACTATTCATCACCTGTCACGATGTCATAGACGTGTTTCGAAGAACCGCGATTGCATTTTTCGACAATCGACACGAGCCTTTTTTTGAGCGATTTACAAAATGTGCGGGATCTGAAGCGAACAAATTTTGGTTATATGTTTGCTGGTCCCTAACCTAATGCCTAAGGTTGTCTCAATCTCACGATAATTCACATGGAGATCTTGCATTTTTGGAACAACAACTACTTTTGGACGAACCTCACGAAATTCGTCTTGGAGTGAACTACGACCTCGGTTGAATTCACCATCGATAAACACCGGTCTTTGAGTTGCATCATCAAAAATTGAATTAATTTCATCGATACACCGTTGTTGTGTTAATCCACGTCGAAAGTTGTAAAAAATAATCGCACGAAAATGTTCATGAATAAATTCTATTTTTTTTTTGGGCGAGATGAATCTTTTAAGTTACTATAAACAACACAAATAGCTCTCGTATGTCAAAATGTTCTGAATACGTATAACCTCAAAAATATCAAGCTATACGATAGAGCTGTCAGTTGGCAGATTGCAATACAAGGGTTGTCCAATCCCGAAATATAAAAAGCAACCTTCGAACCTATGACGCTCGATATGACGAGGCGTGTTATTTGCGCATTTAAAAAACCAATGGCCATCATACACCCGCAGCAATCGGTCCTAAGGACCGGAAAAAGCTAGCTGAGCTATAGGAGCTTGACAAGGATCGCTACCAATTCATCCAAATGTGGCTACTAAAACAACAACAACATTAGTTTTGCGCAGTTTATTAACCCAAGACGTTGAATCGGGTGAACAGTCCATATGGAGGTGGACAATATTTGGCACAGTCGTCTAGGTTCCTAATAGAAATCACTCTTCCAAATTTCAGCAAAATCAAATATAATTTGGCGTTTTATATTCTCAAGATCGTATAGCCGAAGATCGGAATTTTTTGGGCTATATCAAGATATAGTTCGTTTTAGCGTAATAATTTAAATTAATGGTCCCTGAGAGATTCTAATGTCATATTTACATTAAAATACGAAAGGGAAATTCGTAGTTAAAGCTGTGATGCATAGTTGCGAACGTCGGATGCAACAATGATGAGACAGTGAGATGTTGGAACATATCTAGTATCACTTCATCTGCCTTTCGATTCAATGAAATACGTTGAAGCTGCAATGGCTGGTGAGAAAGTCAAAAACAGACAGGAAATGAGATATTAATAGGGTGCGATGCAAACTCTCTTCACATTTCGCAGGGTAGTACCAACATTAAAAAGCGAGGCCAAGCACTGGCAGAATTCTCGAGTACTAATAGCACTTCATATTGGCAACACTTCTAGCTTTGTTAGTAGGATTAGGGAGGAGGTTTAAGATGTGACAATATGTTCTAATCGATGAGGTTCAGTATTGGAAGGTCTCCAAGGGGCACTGCTTCTCGCACCATCGCTACATTAGGCTTAGAATAGCGCGGCCAGCGCTGAAACCGATAAGCTTCCGTAATAAGTTGAAAACCAACTGGACAAAATTCGGTGGACTATTTATAATAAGGAGCGCAGTGATTAACATGTCCGCTTTTGGATCTGAACGCCTGGTTTCGAATCCTGGCGAGACCATAAAAAAAAATTTCAGCGGTAGTTTTCCCTTCTAATGCTGGCAACATTTGTGAGGTATTATGCCATGTAAAATTTTTTTTTTCGAAGAGGTGTTGCACTTAAATCGGACTGCACTCATTGATATGTGAGAAGTTTGCACCTGTTCCTTAGTGAAATGTTCATGGGCAAAGTGTCCAATTAGAATAAGACTTAAGCAAGATAATTTAGATTGTCCAAGCATAGAAGACATTGACGACAGTGTCAACAGGGTTACGACTGCAATAATAGTAGAGTCTTTCGAAGATAGTTGACCTCCTCGAGAGAGAAACTCAGCCCACGAAAAACCCTGGATGACCGATAGATTCCCAACGTTGACAAAGAGGTTCGAGACTTCATAAAAGAGCACGTTGCACACACATGTTAACGGATACAAATGTCTTCACGAAATTTTATGTGGTTATTACTGAGGTGTTATCCAGATAATAGTGTTATACAGAGCCCGGATGCCCATTGGTGGGCCTTCAAAGTTGGTCAAAGTTTGCTCGAGCTGCCAAAATCGCATTTGCGGTCTGATTTTAAAGATTCTTTATATGCTAGAAAGTGCTTTAAACCCTACAACCCCTTCAAACCCTTTTATAGTGTCAAAAAAATTGATTTGGATAACTGGAAAAATTTGCTATACTTTTGTCGCAATATATGCCAAAATCTGATTTTTCAGTCAAAAGTTATGCGAGTTACAAAGTGCTTAAAAACCCTACAAAAATCAGCTTTAGTGCGCGGGAAATCTTTTATAGTGTTCAAGAAATTGATTTGAATAACTGAAAAAAATTCACAATGTATGTCAAAATCTGATTCTTCAGTCAAAAGTTATGCGAGTTACAAATCAAAAAATGTGAAAAATTACAGTTTTGGGATTTAAAGAATATTTGACCTAAGGCTTTTAATTTAGCTAACCGTTCTGTAAAGAAGACCCGCCTAATGTAGACCCTCTTTAAATGTAATTTTCATATTTTATCTTAACCCTAGTGGGAGATATATGGCGTACAATATTAGAGATACCCTTCGGGTTCTCAAAAAGCAAAGCTTAAACCCCCAACTTAATAAAATTTTTTGTTACCCCAGGTAGTATCTAAATACATGTGAAATATTTTTTGAACCATCCAGGGATTGAGGTCTCTATGGTCATTTTACCGATTTTGCAAACATCTTTCCCCAGTGTGGGAATTTTGGGTATTTTCGTCAAGAAATTTATTTAAATATATTAATTAATTTTTTGAGGAGATGTTTGCCTACAAAATACTGAAAAACGAGAATTATATCTATATTGGTTTTGGTTTAATGAAAATCTCGAATTGAATATTGGTTTTCAAAAATGAGTACATTTTGCAAAACACATATTCCCTTTGACTGAAGAGACGGATATTGTTATATGGTACTGCAAAATTATTTTACATTTTGTAAGCTATTTAAATGATGCTGAAAGTCTGGTCGATGTTCATGTTCCTGTCGCGAACATCAGAGCAATGCCTCATATGCATTCCAAGCAGTGCCTCATATGCTTTCACAAGTACTCGGTACCATATAAAACACGGGTAGTATCAGTGTCTTGTATAGTGTGATCTTCGTCGTCTTGTTTCTAACCTGCATCCTTTATCGAAAGCAGCATCTGTTTGCTAATACTATCCTTCGCTTTATTTCAAAACTGGTGTCATTGGTTTCGGTTACGGCTGTACCGAGCTAGATAAACTTTCTCAATTTTATTTATCTGATCGGTTGTACAAGGCGTTTTGGTTGTTCGACTTATCTCCATTTACTGCCAGACCCACTTTCACTGATTCTCTTGCGATTCTTTCAAAGGCTGCCGTTATCACTGATAATCCATGATAATGATTACCTATGATAATAGGTCTGTTCGCGTACTTTCCAATAAAAATTTGCCAGTAAAAATTTGCTGGACGATTTCCAATAAACGACTTCCAGTGAAAATTTGCAGAACAACAGCTGATGTTTGTATTGGTTGGTTTTTTATTTGCTTGTTTAGCAAAACA
The DNA here is from genome assembly GCF_963082655.1 of Stomoxys calcitrans. Classification (NCBI taxonomy): domain Eukaryota; kingdom Metazoa; phylum Arthropoda; class Insecta; order Diptera; family Muscidae; genus Stomoxys; species Stomoxys calcitrans. Next base: position 139,892,354 of record NC_081553.1, read on the forward strand.
ATTGTTTTTAAATAAAAAATGCTGGCGAGACTTGTGACGTATTTTCCGTAGATAAATGTCAATTTATCGGAGCCATAGTATCCGTGATCTCCGTGCCGCTTGACAGCCTTCAGAATTTACAGTGTACGAAGCTATGAATGTCATCCGTGGCGCCAAGTCGCTCAAGGCCCTGGTCCGGGACGGAAGCTCTACACTGATGCTGGATCTGCCTTGAATCAAGTACCTCACGCTAGCAAGGGGAAGTCGTACAGACCGATCTGTCTTCTTTCATCAGTAGCCAAGACGCATGATGGACTACTCCTTCCGATCCTCCCGCCAAGCATCAGCATGTATTTCGAAGGCTGCATAGGACTACAACTGCTTTACATGTCATCACCGTACTCAATAGCAGAAACAACGTTCTCAAGTCCGTTGACGGCAGCACTTGGTTTGCTGACAAAGGAACCTTGGACTAACCACCTAATGCTTCGGGATATTGTGGCTAGATAAATTGCTGTGACCACTGATGTGAGGCTAAGGGAGCTTTCTATTTGGTCATGTGGCGGCTACGGACTGTGTGTTTTCATTGAAGGTATCTGTATCCGTTCACAATTGGCAGACTAATTTTTTCCAATCCCACTGTGCGTAACTTTTATATGCCCAGCCAGACCCATTAATACCATGGCAGCATCTTCCCTCCTTAACAAATTTAAAGGAACGGTGTTGGTTTCATCCTAGCTCTCTGATGAGGATGATTCCATCAAAACACTTAAGAAAACGATCATTGCTCTTTTCTTGGTGTCTGGAAGGATACAATGTTTTAATATTTTCAAGATTTTCCAACCGACTTTAGGTAAAATTACAACTTCATTTGGCGAGTTTTCTGTACCTGACCACTAGCTGCTGCCTTGAATCTCTATTAAAAGTAAATAAAAATGAAAAAATTTAATAATTACCAATTAACAATATTTTTAGTTTTACCTACCCCTGCCTTTTTGATCCATTTTGGTGTTAGCTTTTGTATTTTCATGTAACGGCTGCTTTTTATAAAACAGCTGACCTTTTCAAAACCTCTGTTCAAAGTTGCAAATCCTGCTGGCAAAAAAAGTTCCAGTAGAAATTTGCAGGTTCTCTATTTTCGAACTGTCAAAATTCGTTTTCTCTCTATCGCACTCTCTTCTGCTGGCAAATAAAGTACTCGAACGGCTTCCAGTAAAAATTTGTGCAAATTTTTGAGTTCCCGAACGCAGCTAATGATGTCGTCGGGATGGGTGAGTAGCATGTGTTCTCTTGTGAGTAGTGTGCCATATCTATTCACATCTGCATCTGATATAAGCTTCTACAGCAGGATATTAAAGAGAAATGCTGTCTCTTAGTCTGAGATCTTGTTTGGTATAAATCCAGCTGGTTGGGGAGATTCTTTGCTGCTCTTACTGAGGAACGTGTATCAGCAAGTGTCATCCTGCAGAGTCTTATTAATTTTACAGGGGTACTTAATTCAGACTTGTTATGAAATACCTTTGAACATACAGCGCAGTCTAATGCGGCTTTGTAGTCAACGGGGTTGGTAAGATTTGACCTGTCCTTCTCTGATCTTTTCCAAGATTTGGAGCAATGTAAACATCATACCTATGGTGGATTTATCAGGTCAAAGGCCGCGTTTGAAGGGCCCTTAAGTTTCAATCTTTCACACAGTATGCTCGAAGGAATCTGACATGCGATTGGGTGGAGACAGATCGCGCATACCAACTGATGCATACGCTTTATCGCTGTGTCGCCTCCGGTCTTAAATAGTTCAGTGAGCAACCCGTCGGCTACTGCTGTCTTGTTGTTTTTCACTTGGGTCACTGCTACTAGGACCCCAATCTGACTAGGAGGTAATCATTCTTAATCACCATCAAGGGTTGGTTCTGCGGTATCCTCTTCGCAGGAATCGTCAGGCATTAGCAGTTGGTTAAAATGTTGTTGCCATATTTTCATCACACTATCTGTATCAGCTATCAGATTTCTTTATTTGTCTCTGCAGGAGGATGTGGCTACCCCAAAACCATCGGTTTGATGTTTGATTTTTTGGTTAAATTTCCGGACATATTTTTGATTCCTGTACATCTCAATTCGCTCATAAAAAACGTGAGTGGTCTTTTCATACTGAAATTGGTGCTAACCTTTTGAAACAAGGTAGTGATCCAAATCTATATTTGCCGCGGCGAAATCTTTTAATCTGTTGTACCAAAGATATTTGGCATTACGAAGAACGATGTTAATATCATGGGGCGGGGCAGCGGTCGTACTCCTCCCTAGACGCTTATAGAGAGTAATCTGAGGAGTTTAAGCTTTCCGACTGTTGGATCAAAGATATCGGACTATATCTTGATATAGCCCCCATAAAGACCGATCCGCCGATTTAGGGTCTTAGGCCCATAAAAGCCACATTTATTATCCGATTTTGCTGAAATTTGGGACAGTGAGTTGTGTTAGGCCTTTCGACATCCTTCCTCAATTTGGCTCAGATCGGTCCAGATTTGGATATAGCTGCCATATAGACCGATCCTCCGATTTAGGGTAAAAGCCACATTTATTATCCGATTTTGCTGAAGTTTGGAACAGTGAGTTGTCTTAGGCCCTTCGACATCCTTCGTTAATTTGGCTCAGATCGGTTCAGATTTGGATATAGCTGCCATATAGACCGATCCTCCGATTTAGGGACTAAGGCCCACAAAAGCCATATTTATTATCCGATTTTGATGAAATTCGGGACAGTGAATTGTGTTAGGTCCATCGACATCCTTCGTCAATTTGGCCCAGATTGGTCCAGATATGGATATAGCTGTCATATAGACCGATCCTCCGATTTAGGGTAAAAGTCACATTTATTATCCGATTTTGCTGAAGTTTGGAACAGTGAGTTGCCTTAGGCCCTTCGACATCTTTCTTTAATTTGGCCCAGATCGGTTCAGATTGGATATAGCTGCCATATAGACCGATTTCTTGATTTAAGGTTTTTGGCCCATAAAATGCTCATTTATTGTCCAATGTCGCCGAAATTTGGGACAGTGAGTTATAGATCGGTCCAGATTTGAATATAGCACCATATAGACCTATATCTAGGTTTTAGGTTTTGGGGCCATAAAAGACGCATTTATTGTCCGATGTCGTTGCAATTTGAGACGGTGAGTTTAGTTAGGCTCTTCGGTGTCCTTCTTCAATTTTGCCCAGATCGGTCCAGATTTGAATATAGCTGCCATATAGACCGATCTCTTGATTTAAGGTTTTGGGCCCATAAAAGAGGCATTTATTGTCCTATTTCGCCGAAATTTGGGACAGTGCTTTGAGTTAGGCTCTTCGCCATTTTTATGCAACTTGGCCCAAATCGGTCGATTTAAAGTCTTGGCCCCATAAAAGGCGCATTTATAATCCGATTTCACTGAAATTTGACACAGTGACTTATGTTAGGCTTTTCGACATCAGTGTCGTATGGTTCAGATCGGTTTATTTTTAGATATAGCTACTGTACTTATTAGTATGTCTGCTGTACTTATTAGAAGTGTCTGAGACCCCATAAAGTATATATATTCTTGATCGTGATGTCATTTTAAGTCGATCTAGCCATGTCCGTCCGTCTGTCCGTCCGTCCGTCTGCCTGTCGAAGTACGCTAACTTTCAAAGGAGAAAAGCTAGCCGCTTAAAATTTGGCACAAATACTTTTTATTAATGTAGGTCGGTTGGGATTGCAAATGGACCAAATCGGTTCATGTTTTGATATAGCTGCCATATAAACCGATCTTAGGTCTTGACTTCTTGAGGCTCTAGTGGGCGTAATTCTCGTCCGATTTGACTGAAATTTGCACGTGGAAGGTAAAAATGAAGGTGGGCCAATTTGACGCACCTCGTTTCCTCAATGGAACGATTTCAATAGAAATCTTAGGAGTGACCTTGAACAGAAACTGAATTCGAAGTGTCACATTTAGGAGCGTACCGAGAAGGCTCACAGATAATAAGCACTATGTAGACGGGTCGTAGGCTCAAAATGGGGCCTGAAACCAAGGATAGTTCACAGGCTCTACAGGGGCCTGATTAGACCAGTACTTACTTACACCTCAGTAGGTTGGTGGACAGCGATGGAGAAAGAGTGCAACGTAAGGATATTTGTAATTTGTAATAAACGAAGCATATTAGCATTGAGCTTAAACATTAATCGGATTGCAGTCATTGATAAGGGAGATGTATCTGTCGTTCTTTAATGGAATATTCATGGGGATTTTAGTGGTAGTTCAGAGTACATGTTGTCGTAGCATATGTGGAGCGATGAGGACCACGACCACTAGGGCACTGGAGACTATTCTAGATATCCGACCCATAGACGTACATATTAAGAGTGACTTAACAACTACGGCTATGAGCCTTAAGGCGATGGGGCAATGGATAGAGGATGGGAGCAGCTCTTACCATTGCGGTATAATCGAGGCGACGATATGAAACTTCGAAGGAATGGAAGAGGTTTCCGATCGGATACCTGAGCCGCACAGTCTTGGATTGCCGGAACTCTGGTATTGCCATTTTGAAGATCATGCTACACAGATGGATCAAAGCTAGAGGACAGAGTGGGCCTGGGGTCTACATTGAGTATCCAGGGACTGAAATATTGACTGCCTGACCACAATACGGTGCCGCAGGCGGAGATCCGGGTGATCACGGAATGCGTGAGGTGGTGTGGTGTCAACGCGAAGACCTCGATTGTGAGTGCTTCTTTACGGACAGTAAACTGGCCTTCAGTGCAATAACAACAAGGGCGGTAAGGTCACGAACAGTCAAGGAGATTAACGCCATCTCTGAGGATGACACGATCCACATCAGTTGACCATAAGGGAGAATGAAATACAAGACGATTTGGCAGGTCAGAGGGCGTGAGCGACGAAAGCATCAAACACTGTGGAACATCGGTAGGCTATTAAAAACCCATGGGGAGATCCGAGAAGTCGGGGCTTTTAATGAAAGGAAGTAAGAAGGAGGTCAGTATAGCAATCGGTATCATAACGAGATACATAGGACTAAGAGCTCACTTATGTAAAATAGGTGCAGCAAAGGATAGCATGTGTAGGGATGATGATTAGATGTTGCGGCGTTTCCCATGTCGTTGCCCGGCTTTCGCGGCTAACAGACACCGGCATTGAGCTGATGACACCATAGCCGACATGAACCAACGTACGTAGTTTCTAAAACAAAAACGGATTTTGTAATAGCACGGAATTCCGGATTTTGTTTTTCGAGGTTAGTTTCTTAGTGTTTGGAGCGCAAAAAGTGCCAATTACTCGGAACAGGCGTTAAAACGATCAGGTTTTGTTTAAATTTTTAGGTTATGTCATAAAAAATAACTTAAACAAGTGTGATAGAAAAATGATAAATCGTTAGTAAATTTGACACACCTAATGAATTGCAAAAGTGGCAGGTCATATGACAAGCACATATAGTGTGGTAGCAGCTTTAACTAAGATTAACAAACTTCATGTTACGGTTAGGTTGGATTAGGTAGAAAAGATGCTTTGGAGATTAATCGGCCCCACGCAACTATGGGCATACACCTAAGCCAGTATTCGGCTTGTTGTGCGCTCTAAATTCTATAAAATAACCTCGAAAAAGAAAATCTAAGTAAGGAGTTCCGTGATATTGCATCAGACTTACTGGACATTGTCAACCGGCCAGATCGCTTTAAACATGTTAATGACTGCTATTTCAGACTATCTTTCAAAGAAATTTCAACATAAAGGGGATCTTCTTCGACTTGCTAGTAGTAAGGGGACGCACACAGTGATCTCAAAATTGAAATGGTCCTCTTAATTGTTAACTTAAAAAACAGTACTAAGAAATATGTTCTCCATTTCACTTAGTGTTCATGGATTTCAAACCTTTATGATTTTCGCGCTAACTTCTGCAAAATCTACAAACCTGTTGGTTTACAAAACATTTCCAAGACAAATTTAATTCCATATACAATGAATAATTTGTGGAATTTGTAAGAACATCGTCGGGTTTACGAACTGAAGTTCCAACAAGTAACACATTAAGTTAAAGGGAACCGAACTATGGATGTATATATTATCAACGTTTCTTCGAATATACAAATTTTTGGTTAACTCTCATATTCTGATGTTATGTTGCAGCAGAAAATATAAAAACTTGATTTTCCAAGTGAAAATGACACCCCAATGTTCTTACGATTCTGTACAAATTTTTTTGGCAGGTCAGAGGGCGTGAGCGACGAAAGCATCAAACACTGTGGAACATCGGTAGGCTATTAAAAACCCATGGGGAGATCCGAGAAGTCGGGGCTTTTAATGAAAGGAAGTAAGAAGGAGGTCAGTATAGCAATCGGTATCATAACGAGATACATAGGACTAAGAGCTCACTTATGTAAAATAGGTGCAGCAAAGGATAGCATGTGTAGGGATGATGATTAGATGTTGCGGCGTTTCCCATGTCGTTGCCCGGCTTTCGCGGCTAACAGACACCGGCATTGAGCTGATGACACCATAGCCGACATGAACCAACGTACGTAGTTTCTAAAACAAAAACGGATTTTGTAATAGCACGGAATTCCGGATTTTGTTTTTCGAGGTTAGTTTCTTAGTGTTTGGAGCGCAAAAAGTGCCAATTACTCGGAACAGGCGTTAAAACGATCAGGTTTTGTTTAAATTTTTAGGTTATGTCATAAAAAATAACTTAAACAAGTGTGATAGAAAAATGATAAATCGTTAGTAAATTTGACACACCTAATGAATTGCAAAAGTGGCAGGTCATATGACAAGCACATATAGTGTGGTAGCAGCTTTAACTAAGATTAACAAACTTCATGTTACGGTTAGGTTGGATTAGGTAGAAAAGATGCTTTGGAGATTAATCGGCCCCACGCAACTATGGGCATACACCTAAGCCAGTATTCGGCTTGTTGTGCGCTCTAAATTCTATAAAATAACCTCGAAAAAGAAAATCTAAGTAAGGAGTTCCGTGATATTGCATCAGACTTACTGGACATTGTCAACCGGCCAGATCGCTTTAAACATGTTAATGACTGCTATTTCAGACTATCTTTCAAAGAAATTTCAACATAAAGGGGATCTTCTTCGACTTGCTAGTAGTAAGGGGACGCACACAGTGATCTCAAAATTGAAATGGTCCTCTTAATTGTTAACTTAAAAAACAGTACTAAGAAATATGTTCTCCATTTCACTTAGTGTTCATGGATTTCAAACCTTTATGATTTTCGCGCTAACTTCTGCAAAATCTACAAACCTGTTGGTTTACAAAACATTTCCAAGACAAATTTAATTCCATATACAATGAATAATTTGTGGAATTTGTAAGAACATCGTCGGGTTTACGAACTGAAGTTCCAACAAGTAACACATTAAGTTAAAGGGAACCGAACTATGGATGTATATATTATCAACGTTTCTTCGAATATACAAATTTTTGGTTAACTCTCATATTCTGATGTTATGTTGCAGCAGAAAATATAAAAACTTGATTTTCCAAGTGAAAATGACACCCCAATGTTCTTACGATTCTGTACAAATTTTTGCAGAAAAGTTTAATAAATCAAAATTATATTTCATTGCTATGACATCCATAATAGGCGTTATTTGACACACGTCCCGTTTCACTTTTGTTGTTTATTTCTGGCCGTTGATGCCGCTTCCTGCTTGACGGCGGGCGTGGATGGAGAAAATGATGATGCTTTCGCTGCCAATGTCACCACTGGTGCTTTATTTATTCGTTGAAGGACTACAGCAAAGTGGATGTGGTTCACGGAGGAGTTAAGTCGCATGTCTTTTAACTCTCCCTCAGGAACGCTCACATCATGGGCATGGGAATCCACATCAACAGCAGCTCCAGCTCCAGCATCATCAGCAACATAATCGTCATCATCGTTTCTATGTGCAGAGTGCCGAGTACACATGGTGTCATTGTTAATTCCTTTTGAACTCTGAGGGATGTGTGAATGTTTAACACATATCTTAGCTCAAGTATGTGAGGACATTAGGGTGGTACGAAAATTATGGAAAAGAAGCAAGTAACAACAGTTGCAAAAGAATCATAAGTTAAGCGCATCACAATGTGAAATTAGTCAAACTGCCATTTTCGACCGAATATGTTTTCGACAGCTTACTTTTAGTTTTTCGCCCCACCTTATTGTCTCTTCGTGTGGTTCATCCTTGTATATTTATATTGGGGTTGAAGTACACGTCTTTAGCAAGCGTGGGAGGGAAAAGGCCTAAATTAGGCCTCTGCTATTTTGGATGTCTTTAGTCATGTTCAATTTGCGATATTGGCTTTAATGCGAGATGGAAGAGGAGTAAATCTCTGGTATCACGGACAAGGGATTATTCGCAATTCACATCACACGTTTATTTTTTTCTTTCCTTCCATACAGCAGAAAGCTATTCATGATATTAAAGACAATTTAACATAGTATCGATAATTTTGTATAAATAACATTTGGCGCATTATTTTAAATTGATTACACAAAGAAATTACCATTAGGAGCAATGATTTTGATTCAATTTTACTAGGTTAGGTTTAAGTGGCAGTCAGACTCACTTCGACGTTATCGTCCATTGTGATACCACAGGATCAGGAGAAGAAAGATGCCTTCTTCTAGTTGAACCAGCCAGATCGCTTAAAAAAGCTCATCAACTTTCGAATGTTCACATCCGATAAATCAGAGAAGTTCTCAAAGAAATGAGAACCTAAATATGGAACTCCTTCTTACTGCTAGTGCAGGACACGCACACAGCAGATGGTCTATAGTCTAACAGCTTCTGCAAAAGCCGCTGCTTGCAACCTTCGGTCAGACAGAGACCTGTCGTGGAGGACACAATGACTGGGACATATGTTCTAGCAACACTTAAATAAAAAGTTGACCCAAAATTTAAGATTTTTCTTTATTCGTAGTATAGCGGTTCAGATTTCTATAAAGCTCCCATATGACTTCTTGAGCCCTTCCAAACCGCAATTTTTGTCAGATTTGGCTGAAATTTTGCACATAGTAATCTGTTATGACTTCCAATTACTGTGCCAAGTGCCAAATCGGTATATAACATGATATAATTCTCATACAAAGCGATCTTCAGATTTGATTTTTTGAGCCCTTAAAGTCGTCATTTTTGCCCGATTTGGCTAAATTTTGCGTGTCGTGTTTTGTTAAGACTTCCAAAAACTGTGCTAAGTACGGTCGGAATTGGTCTATAACTTGATAAAGGTCCCATATACACCGATCTCCCGATTTAACTTTTTGACCCTTTACAAGTCGCAATTTTTGTCCGATTTGGCTGAAATTTAGCATGTTGTGTTTTGTAATGGCTTCAAACGACTGTGTTAAGTACGGTTCAATTCGTCAATTCGTCTATAACCTGATATAGCTTCCATATAAATCGATCTCCAGATTTGACTTCTTGAGTCCTTACAAGCTGCAATTTTTGTCCGATTTGGCTGAATTTTTGCAAGTGTTGTTCTGTTACAACTGTGCCAAATACGGTCCAAATCAGACTATAACCTAATATTGTTCCCATGTAAACCGGTCTCTCGATCATCCTTGTTCTGTTCCTAGAAGCTTTAATTTTTACTGATTTGACAGAAGTTTGGTATTATTTGGTGCACATTTTTAGCAGAATCCATAGTGAAGATGTGTCCCCAAGATTCGGATTGGCAGAACTTAGAACTCTTTAACTTGTTTTTTTTTTGCCCTTTTTCTATCTTTGCTATACTTTCCACCACCACATTTTCATTAATAAATGCGAGTGTACTCTCTTAATGGCAAGCAATTAAAATAGGGTCAATCTCATCTGCGTTGCAAATATAGTTATGAACGCATTCTTTAATAAATTATTGATTATTATTGTGGTTCTCACCTCTCCATGAATAACTTCGCCAACAATTTTCTACCTTTGTTTAAATTTATCAAGCCATCCCGAACTCGCCACAAATCAAAATGTCCTGATGATGCACTGCGTTTCTCTAACTGTTGGCCCAAAAAGTGGAATGTTTTTATTTCTCTCTTTTGTAGTCTATTTTATCACGGCTTCATCAATATTTCAATTCACAAGCATTCTGAAATTAACTGGATAAAGATATCGTACTGTCCTTTTAGATGGCGTTTCTGTACTGGCCCTTTAAATGGCGTTTCGTGCGATGCATATTTGAGAGTGTTGTATCTGAAATTCCAAATTCTTTATTCTTTTTTAGAGCATTCATCAACTTTGCAATTCTCCTTCAAGTTGCCAATAATTTTAAGGCGTTGATGATCAACATTAATTGATTGTTTCTCTTTTTTGTGTGAACTTCAACAAAAAAGGTTTGTCAAAAATCCTTTATACACTGCAAAAATGTTTATCCTGAGCCAAGGATTAACAAACTTAATTTAAAGATGATAAACTTTCCAACATTTTAAGGAAAAATTCCTTTGTTGAAAAATATTTTCTTTCATATAGAAGATTTTTAATTTTAAATGGTAGGTTAGGTTAGTTTAAGTATGTTGAAAAGAGGGTGCAAATATTAATCTGCCCCATGGCACTATAGACATACACCTAAGCTAGTAATCGGCTTTTTGTGCGCTTTAAAAACTAAAATTTAACCTCGAAAAGGAAAATTTTGAGTAAGGAATTCCGTGCTATTACAAAATCTTTAATTGTTTTTCGTACCATGCCCCTAAGTTGGTTCATGTGTGGTATTGTGTCCCCACCTAAGTACCGGTGTGTGTTAGCCGCGAAAGCCGGGCAATAACATAGAAATGCTCCAACGTCTCATCATCTTCCCCACATGCCCTACACGTGCTATCACTTGCAGCACCGATTTTGCGAAATTGAGCTCGTAGTCCAATGTGTCCCTTCATGACACCAAAAGCTATACTGACTTCTTTCTTACTTTCTTTCAGTAATATCCTCATCCTCTCACGATCAGGATCGCCCCATAGGGGTTGTTCTACCGACCGTTTTGCTGTTCCACAATGTAACATGCGCGTTTGTCTCATAGCCGCAGTGGCTGTCTCACACTTAATCTGTATGTCAATGGGTCGGATATCTAGAATGCCCTAGTGGGCGTGGTCCTTATCGCTTCGCCTATGCAAAGACAACATGTTCTCTGAACTTGTTGTATGGTCCTAACGTTGCACTTTTTCTCCATAGCAGTCCACCAAAATACTGAGGCGTAAGTAAGCATTGGTGAAATCGCGATTCTGTGGAGCCAGTGGACTATCCTCGGATTCAGGCGCCATTTCGAACCTACGGCCTGTCTACCTATTACGCTCCTGAATGTGACACTTCCTTTTAACTTTCCTATCCAAGATCAGATATCGAAAACGTTTTATTGAGGAAACGTGGTGCGTCAAATTGACCCACCTTCATATTACTCATGAACAGGCATATTTCTCTCTTTTCTGGGTTAACGTTGAGACCCCTGGGCCTAGCCCACTCAAATGCCATATGCAAGACCCTTTCGGCCCTTCTGCATAGTTGGTTCGGAAGAAGCATTATAACATCGTTTGCGTCTGCGACGGGTTCAAATCCCTCCTATGTCAACATCTGTAATAGGTTATTTATGGCGGTCACCCAAAGGAGTGGTGATAAAATGTCTCCCTGTGGTGTGGCATTAGTAGCCGGATGAGGCGCCAGATAGTCGGCCCGGGTGACTTAAATGGTTTGAAGTTCCTCAAGGCCAAAGAACATAAATTCCGTTATGATAAACCTTCAATCAACCTCATTATTCCACGATTCCGGTGTCTCCGTGAGTCCAGTCGTATCCTGTGGAAAACGGGTTTCATCAAAAATCTCAAAATGTCCTCCGTTGTTTCTCCTCTCACTCCCATGTCGTCTACTAGCGTTTCAGTTTGTAGATGGGTTTTTGAGAGAAACTTTTTATACCCACCACCGAAGGATAGGGGTATATTCATTTTGTCATTCCGTTTGCAACACATCGAAATATCCATTTCCGACCCTATAAAGTATATATATTCTTGATCAGCGTAAAAATCTAAGACGATTTAGACGTGTCCGTCCGTCTGTCTGTTGAAATCACGCTACAGTCTTTGTAAATAGAGATATTGAGCTGAAATTTTGCACAGAGTCTTTTTTTGTCCATAAGCAGGTTAAGTTCGAAGATGGGCTATATCGGACTATATCTTGATATAGCCCCCATATTGATCGATCGGCCGATTTAGCGTCTTAGGCCCATAAAAGCAACTTTTATTATCCGATTTTGCTGAAATGTGAGTTGAAATATGTCAGTGAGTTGCGTTGGGCCCTTCGACATCCTTCGTCAATTTGGCTCAGATCGGCCCAGATTTGGATATAGCTGCCATATAGACCGATCCTCCGATTTGGGGTCTTAGGCCCATAAAAGCCACATTTATTATCGGATTTTACTGAAATTTGGGACAGTGAGTTGTGTTCGGCCCTTCGACATTCTTCGTCAATTTGGCCCAGATCGGTCCAGATTTGGATATAGCTCCGATTTAGGGTCTTAGGCCCATAAAAGCCACATTTATTATCCGATTTTGCTGAAATTTGGGACAGTGCATTGTGTTAGGCTCTTTGCCATTCTTCTGCAAATTGGCCCAAATTGGTATACATTTGGATATAGCTGCCATGCAGACCGATCTGTCGATTTAAAGTCTTGGCCCCATAAAAGGCGCATTTATAATCCGTTTTAGCTGAAATTTCACACGGTGACTTATGTTAGGCTTTTCGAAATCCGTGCCGTATATAGTTCAGATCGGTTTATTTTTAGATATAGCTACTAAAAAGACCAATATTTTGTTACACACAATTGAACAATGACTTGTACTTATAAATATTTGCTCCAAATCGGAACACAGTTCGATATAACAGCTATGGGACATATTTCACCCGATTTTCATCAAAATCGGGTGAAATATACCCAAGGTGGTGGGTATCCAAAGTTCGGCCCGGCCGAACTTAACGCCTTTTTACTTATTCATCTTGGCGGCGTCATTATCGCTATCGACCTGTTCACAAGAAGCCTCCAAGAGGCACGTTTTGCCGCTCTGGTAATCTTTTTGTATTCCTTGAGCCGTGTGTAATACACATCCCAATATACTTCCGATTTTTTACGAGGTGGTCTGTTAAAAAGTATTTCAGCCAAATCGGGTAATACTTGCAAAGGGCGCAAGAGGCAGAGGCTGAAGAAGTCAAGATCCCATGGGGCCTTAGACAAATATTTCGATGAGTTACAAACAAAATGACGAATTAGTATACCCCCATCCTATGGTGGAGGGTATAAAAAGCAACAAAAAACTGTTTTCATATAACAAACAACAACATCCACCAACCGTTGATATAAAGCAAGGAACAAAACATTGCTGTTGCATGCAATGCCTTGTGCCTCACTCAGCAGTGGGTAGAAAGCAAGGGACAAATGAGATTGATGCAGTCAATACATTGTACATGTACATACATACACGCAAAAAAATTTAACTACCCATAGACCACATTTTCGACAGGTAAGCTTTATTTGTTAAAAATGTCTGCACTTTGTTTGCGTAAAAATTGCAAGATCTTTGTATGTTTTCATCCAGTTAGTCCATTTGTAACATATATTTATCAGGGACCCCTATGTCTATGATTCTTGGCCGTCGATTTAGACATGTCCGTCCGTCTGTGGAAATTAAAATAGCTCTCGAAAGTGTGAAGCTAGCCGCTCGAAATTTTACACAGACACTCGTTGGGAATTGTAACTGGTTCATATCGATTCCGATTTGGATATAGCTCCCATATAAAATGGTGCCGTGATGTGACTTTTTGAGCTCCTAGAAGGCACAATTATTATTTTTAAGGTAGAGTTCTATTAAGACTTTCAACCAGAAAAAGCTCACATATAAATCGATCTCCCGATTAGACGTCTTGAACTTTTAGAAGCCCTAATTATTATGTGATTTAGCTGTTATTTTGCACATACATAATATTCTTTTACGACTTTCAACAATTTTTCCAAGTATTGTCCAAATTGGTCTTTAACTTTATATAGTTCCTATATAAGCCCATCACCCGATTAGTCAACTTTTTATTTAACCTCAAATTAGGTACAAAGTTTCTGAATAGTCGCATGTTCCAAATTTTGTGAGGATAGTTTATAATATTATCACATTACTGCAGATGTATATTCCTCTTCCGTCGCTAAGCACTGAAGATTCAGTAGTAGCCAGCCTCGAAATAATCAAGTCTCATTAATGGCTATCTTCCCAATATATGGCACACGATTGAGCGATGCCGCCTTCAAACCTTAAATTGCTGGTTGAAGCCGCTTCTGTAGGGAAGAAGAGCCTCATTGTAGGTAGTGATGCTAATGCACATCACAAGATATGGGGAAATTCGGAAGTCAACGAAAGGGGTGAGCTGCTTATCCCAGTTGCTGTTTGGGAATAAACCGACATTTATAAGAACGAACAGGTAGGACTTACTATGCGTTACCTTTGTATCGAAGTATAAAAGCGGAAGTATATGTGACTGGGAAGTGTTGGATGACCATAGCTTCTCTGATCATCGTTATATTAGTTTCAGCCTTGGAGAACTTGGAGATTGGGACATCTATAAGGCGGAGTTAAGGAATTATGAGTGCGAGCTGAGAAAGGATCAGAACAAGTCCTCGGTAGAATTCTGCAGCTCCGTGGAGTATACATCTGAGGCCTCTAGGCTAAGGAAGATTCTGTCCTAGAGACCTATTACTGTTGGGTATATTCAGAAGTCAGAGAATGTATGGACAATGTGTAGTGAGGAAACGCTAAAACCGCTGGTTGATACACATTTCCGGGGGAATTCTCCAAAGGACAACTTGGCGTCAGAAGAGGTTGTCACTGGTATGTAGTCTTTGGAGTTTATTGGGGAAATTGAGTCTGAGCCGAAAATCCTTTAGGCGATAAGAAGTTTCGACTTCTTTAAGTCACCAGGCCCTGATGACGTATCAACGGTTGAATTACATGCATTTTTTTCGTCAAATGTCCGTAAAAACCTCAATCCTTGGATGGTTCAAACAATATTTGCACGCAATTAGTTACTACATGGGGCAATAAATATATGTTACTAGCTGACCCGAGCCCGATCCGCTGCGCCTTCTTTACTTTATATGGAACAAGAGTTTCCTTGGAATATTTATTTTCGACAATTAAAAATCTTTTAGTGAAATACCATCCTAACTTGACTAACAGTTTAATAATATAAGTGCCTTTATCTGAATCCCACATGAACTTTATTGTTCTACGAATTTAAGTTTGGATGTAAGGTGTACTCCATTCTTAAAATACTTCATTTCAGGCCGGTATTCTCATGATATCTGATTTAGTAGTGTTTTCGGGGGAGAGGTGGTCCCCCAGATACTTGGCCCTGAAAAAATATCAGCATCGTGCTCTTCTCTCAAATACCATTTATTTAAAACCCATATTGCCATTGGCTTAAGAGGAGTTTACAGGATGAGGCGTGCCCCAAAATATGTTATCAAATTCGTTTTCTAATCTCAAATACCTTTCATTTGAGCCACATATTGGCATGGTCGAACAATTTTTTCCCTTTGGGGGTGTTTTGGGAAAGGGGTGATGCCCTAAATACATGGTCGTACATTTGGATATCAAAGTCGTATACTACTCCCAAAAACCTTTATTTGAGCCCCATATTGTGATGGTCACTAAAAAATTGCTGTTTGTGGGAAAGAGGTAGACCCCCAGAAAATTTATCCCGAAAATTGGTATCAATTCTTGCTCTATCCTCCAATACCGTTCATTTAAGCTCCACATTGATATGGACGTTAAATATCCCGATTAAGGGTTGTTTTGGGGATTGGGGTAGTCCCCCAAACACTAAGCCCCGAAAATATATCAGCAACGTGCTCTATTCACATATAACTATATCTCGTTTATTTGAACTCCATATTGCCATTGCCATTGGATATCAAATTCGTTTTCTAATCTCATTTAAACTCCTTATTGCAAAAGTCAGCAAATATGTCCGGTTTGGGGTATTGGCCCTAAAAACTATAAATATTTAGTTCCACTCTCTTTAAGACCCAAATTATCTCGGTGTGCAAATACGTCCTATTTGGGGGTTGTTATAGTGGTGGGACGTCCGCTAGACAGTTGGCCCCTAGTGTTGATATCAAATACGTGGTCTACTCCCACATAACTTTAATTTGAGCCTCATATTTCCATAGTCGGCAAACGTGGCCGGTTTGGGGGGGTGTTTTGAGGGATGGGCGGTCACTCAGTGAGTTGGCATTGAAAATATATATGTGATTCGTGTTCCACTTTAAAAACCTCTTATTTGAGCCTCATATTGCAATCGTCAAAAAATACTTACTATTTGGGTGGTGTTGTGGGGATGGGGTGTCCCCATAGACACTTTCCCGAATATTGATATAAAATTCGTGCTTTACTCCCAAAGACCTTTCATTTGAGCCCCATATTACTATGGTCGTAAATTTGTCCCCTTTGAGGGAAGTTTTTGGTGAGAGGCGGCCCCCAAACACTTGATCCCATACTTGGATCCCATATCAGATTCGTATTCTACATTCAAATACCTTTTATTTAAGCTCCATATTCCTATGGTCAGTAAATAAGTCCTGTCTGGGGGTGTTTTGGGAAAAGGGTGGATCTCCAGAAACGTGGTCCCACATTTGGATATCAGATTCGAATTCTACTCGCAAATACCTTTCAATTGAGTCCCATATTGCAATTGTCGGTAAATATGTCCGATTTAGGGGTGTTTTGGGGCTTGGGGTGGTCCCCCTAGCACTTGGTCCGACAATTGGATATCAGAAACGTTTTCTTATCCTAAATACCTTTCATTTGAGTCCCATATTGTCGTGACGGGTCTAAATATATATTTGTTAGGTTTTAGGGTGGGGCGGCCCCCCTAGGTACCCCATCCGAAATTGGATACCAAATTTTTAGGGTACTATATGAGAGCACACAAACTTTCGCTTAAATCGCACCACCCATCTCCGAGATCTGGCGTTTCTGAAAATTAGGGTAAGGGGGAGGGTCCGCCCCCTTCAGATATCAAAAGATGTAGTACCCTATTTTCACCACGGGTTCATTATGCACCATCTGTGAAAATTTCAAGAAAGTCGGTTCAGCCGTTTCTGAGTCTACAAGGAACACACAAACATACAAACAAACAAACAAACAAATCTATACACAAATACAAATTGATTTTTATATATAAGATAAAGTTGGGGTCTCAGCTTTGCGTTTTGAGAACTCGAAGGATTTTTCCACTGTTTTTGTTAAAAAATGCCAATACTGTACTTCTCAGATCTCATATTAGAGTTAACATAATAAAAAATTTCCCCTAAAACTCATCTACATTACGTCTTCTTTACAGTGCAGTAATCAAAATTGATAGTGCTATCCCAAGTTTTTCTAAGATGAAACAATGAGATTACCTTTTTTTACAAAAAAAATGGCAAAAATTTACTTTTTTCACATTTTTTGATTTGTAACTTGCATAATTTTTAATTGAAGAATCAGTTAAAAAATTTGAAATCGGTTCAGATATGCTTTCACAACCAACAAAATAAAAGAGACCGGCCTCTGCTAAAATTTAAAAAAAAAAATTTTAGTCAAATTCCTTGGACACTATAAAATATATCCAGCACATTTAGGCGTGTTTTGTTGGGCTTTTTAAGCACATTCCAGCAATAATCAGACCATAAATGCACTTTTGATAGCCCGAACAAAATTTTGTAGGGCCGAGGTGACCAACTTTGAAGACCCACCAATGAGCCCCTGGGAATTTTAGGAAATTTCGCATATAAACTGGATAATACCTCAACTATAACCAAATAAAATTCCATGAAGATATCTCCTATCCGTTCCAAAATAGCAGACTTTTTTCCACTTATTTTTTTCCATCCCACTGTAAAACTTTTTGTGCCTTGCTTTTTGTCCCATGCTGTAGGAAATATCCATTTCCGACCCTATAAAGTATATATATTCTTAATCAGCGTAAAAATCTAAGACGATCTAGACATATCCGTCCGTCTGTCTGTTGAAATCACGCTACAGTCTTTAAAAATAGAGATACAATATTTAGCTGAAACCTTGCACGGATTCTTTTTTATCCATAAGCCCCCATATAGACCGATCAGCCGATTTAGGGTCTTAGGCCCATAAAAGCCACATTTATTATCCGATTTTGCTGAAATTTGGGAGTGTGATTTAGGTTATGCCCTTCGACAGCTTTATTCAATTTGGCTCAGATCGTTCCAGATTTGGATATAGCTACCATAGAGACCGATCCGCCAATTTAGGGTCTTAGGCCCATCAAAGCCACATTTATTATTTGATTTAGCTGAAATTTCGGACAGTGGGTTATGTTAAGCCCTTCGACAGCCTTCTTCAATTTGGGCCAGATCGGTCCAGATTTGCATATAGCTGCCGTATAGACCGATAACTCGATTTTAAGTCTTGGCCCCATAAAAGGCGCATTTATAATTTGATTTCACTTAAATTTGACACAGTGACTTATGTAAGGCTTTTCGACATCCGTGATCGGTTTGTTTTTAGATATAGCTACTTAAAAGACCAATGTTTTTTATGCACAATTGAACAATGACTTGTACTTATAAGTATTTGGTGCAATTCGAAACATATTTCGATATAGCTGCTATGGGGCATAAGGTATGCATGTTTCATTGGATTTTGGCGAAAGGTGGTTTACATATATACCAGAGGTGGTGGGTATCTAAAGTTCGGCGCGGCCGAACTTAACCCTTTTTTATTGGTTTTTATTATTTTTGCTTGTTTTATTTTTGTTTGTAACGCTAAGAAGGAGATGAGCTACCGACTCAGAATCACTTTCTGATTCGATTTAGCCATGTTCCACTGTGAGTCCATGTGTTCTTGTAATCAAGGTACAGGTAGTATTTGTTGTCCAATCGTCACGAAATTTTGCCATGCCACTTTTTTAGCTAAAGAACGAACGCTGTTAATTTTGGGGAAAATCGGTTCAGATTTAGATATAGCTCTCATATGTATGTATCGCACGATTTCCAGTTAAATGGCCATAGTAACTACAATTTTCTACCGATCTACACAAAAAATGCACAAAAATTTGTTTTGATGCTGATCTTACCATATCTGCAGATTTCATCAATATCGGTTCAGGTTCGAATATAGCTCCCATATATACTTATCGCCGGATTTGCACTTATGTGGCCGTAATTACAACAATTTTCAAACGATCTCTTTGGAAAAAACCTGTTCACATTTAGATAATGAAAACTATATCTAAATGTGAACCGACTTTTTCGAACAGATCGATTGAAAATTGTTGTTACTATGGCCACATATTGGGTTGCCTAAAAAGTAATTGCGGATTTCTTAAAAGAAAGTAAATGCATTTTTAATAAAACTTAGAATGAACTTTAATCAAATATATAATTGCCATTTTGTTCGATAACCTTTTGCCATCTTCCTGGCAAATTTAGTATTCCATGCTCATTGAACTTCTGGCCTTTATCTGCAAAAAACTGAACCAAGTGCGATTTTATAGCCTCATCATTGCCGAAAGTTTTACCATTTAAGGAGTTCTGCAAAGATCGAAATAAATGGTAATCTGATGGTGCAAGGTCAGGGCTATATGGTGGAAGCATCAAAAGTTCCCAGCTAAGCTCACTCAGTTTTTGGCGAGTGACCAATGATGTGTGCGGTCTAGCGTTGTCCTGGTGGAATATGACACCTTTACGATTGACCAATTCTGGTCGCTTCTCCTTGATGGCTGTATTCAATTTGTCCAATTGTTGAAAGTAAACATCCGAATTAATCGTTTGGTTCCTTGGAAGCAGCTCAAAATATATCACACCCTTCCAATCCCACCAAACAGACAGCATAACCTTCTTTTGGTGGATATCAGCCTTTGAAGTGGTTTGAGCTGGTTCACCATGATTGGACCATGATCGTTGTCGACTAACGTTGTTGTAAACAATCCATTTTTCATCTCCAGTTATGATTCGTTTTAAAAACGGATCGAATTCATTGCGTTTAAGGTGCATATCACAAGCGTTGATTCGGTTTGTTAAATGAATTTCTTTCAATACATGTGGTACCATATTAAAATTGACGCCAAACAAACAAATGTAAACAAAATTTCGCGCACTTTTTTTCTAAAGCAAGCTAAAAGTAACAGCTGATAACTGACAGAAGAAAGAATGCAATTACAGAGTCACAAGCCGTTGAAGAAATTTGTCAACGCCGACTATATTACTACTATGTTACCGACAATTACTTTTTGGGCAACCCAATAAAATCAAGTCCTGAGATAAATGCCCGAATGTCCCCGAATTTATAATTGTAGGGTAGATGTACTATATAGTCGGTTTCGCCCGACTTTAGCCTTTCCTTACTGGTTTATTGCTATCACTTGAATATTGTTTTGTTTTAAAAACCACGCGTGTTCTGTCAAACGGTGGTCGAATATTTATGTTTGCCTGATACTACCGCTCACGTATTTTTTTTTATTATAGGTATTTTTTTCTGGTTACGATCAAAACAGCTAAAAATATCTATTAGTTTACTCTTGCAACAACCCCATTCTAATTTGCAGCAAATTACAGACTTTTCAGAACTGTTCTGAAATTGCCAACATTAAGCTATGACAGCCTGTAAAAGCAATAACATTTTACTACTAACAGTCAGCAGACGGTGTTTGCTACTAGCAGCAGGATTTTTTTCTATGAGTGTTCATGGAGGGTATAAAAAGAATGGGAACAGGACGATTTAAAGAAGTTGCATTTGTGAGATTTCGACCAGTAGGCAAATCGAAGACTCGCAGACTTTGTTAGTTTAAATAGCAGACGGAAATGTTTGCTGAAACTGTACAAGCAAATGAATAGAAAAGATGTCTACAAAATGTTGTTTGCTATACCGGGACCACTTCATCATTTTCTAAATACTCATTCAAATCTGTGGCTATTTCAATCAAAGTTCTTTTGTCGCGAATTGCTGGTACCGAATAACTACGCTTCATTTCTCAGGAAACGCACGTAAATTTTTTGTTGTCTGGACACCAAAAGGTTTTTCAGTTTATGGAGCTTTCACACCAAGCGTGGGAACAAAGAAACTTTTTTCACACTGAAGAAGTGGAAAAAAAGCGATTATACTATACAACATGGATTAGCATGAAGTCGTGTCTATGTTCACTAGCTGGCAGCCAAAGTTTTTCGTTGCGAATGTCCCTGTTTCCACCTTTTTTGGGTCGTCAGACTGAGTGATGGCATGGCAAAAGATTTCCATGTCTTCCATTTGTTCTTTTGTCAAAGCCCCCACCAAATCGTGTGGCTCCTTTCAACGACTTATCCGACGCTATGCTGTACGGTGTCCTTTCACATGGCTTCCCTTTGTGTAGGTGTTCGAGTGTGGGTGGGCTATCGTTAATCCATCGCGTAAAAAGGTACTTTGTGTTGTATGTTTTCCGCATATTTTGCAATGTTGATTTTCTTCTGTCACGTGGGGATGGCGAAAACTTTAAACTTTACCTCCCTCTTTCTGCATCCATTACTTTCAAGTTCCATCCTCCTTTCCTTTGAGTAAGTCCTTTCTTTGTTATGCTCAAGAATTGGTGGGTGTGGTGTTAGTGGAGAATGTAGACAAAAAAAAAATAACTAAGCTTAAAAAGGGATTGCATTTGGTGGCAAGGTTCATTTCATTTATTTGTAAACATAACAACAAATTACTGAATAAACTTAAAATCTAAAGAGCAAGTTAAACTTAAAATTTTCCTCTCGAATATTTTGATTTTTGTCGAATTTAAAAGATATTGGATTAAGTATAGCTCACATGTATATGGTTCACCTGATTTCACCGATTTTCTAAAAATTTCCGTATACCACTAAGTATACGGAAATTGGTTGAAAACGAGTACATAAACAAATTTTGAATCAATAATGCTCTACAACATTGGTGCAAGTCTCCTAGAAATGATCTGTAGAATTTGTAAGAAGCTTCCAGAATTCTAACGTTTAATCCCAGAGAGAAAGAAAATAAAAGAAAAGGCCAAGATGCAGGTTGATGTCTACCAAGGGTGCTGCTGTTTACCACCTCTGATGCAATATTGAGGCTTGGCAATAGACGAACTAACTTAATAATGCATCTTAATTCAGCTATTTGAGTAAAAGTTAACAAGTGAAAATGTGCTAAGGTCGACCGGGCCGAATCTTTGAAACCCACCACCATGGATTCGGCGCAAAATGGACACATAATAAAATTAGTTGAAAGGCATAATTTTACTCAACGTACCAAATTTCTGCCAAACCAAACAAAAATGAATGCTTCTAGGGAACGAATACAGATAAACGAGAGATCGGCTTATACGGGAGCTACATCAGGTTAAAGACCGATTTGGCCCGCACCTGATAAAGTTGTCGGAAGTCTTAACAGGACAGAACATGCAAACTTTTACCATAATGGGACAAAATACACGGCTTCCACGGCTTTCACAAGTACCCATGCCTCAGAACCGTATAACAACACGGGTAGTATCAGTGTCATATATAGTGCGATCTGCGTCTGTCGAGAGGTGGCCTTGTTTCTAAACTGCTTATTTAATCCATGCTAGCATATGTTTGCGAGTATTATTCTTCGTTTTATTTCAAAACTGGTACCATTCGTTTCGGTTACGGCGGTGCCGAGATAGATAAAGGTGCTCACTATCTCAAAGTTGTGGTTGCCAACTTTCTCCATTTTCTGTATCTGATCGGTTTTACAAGGCGTTTTGGTAGTTGAAATCATCAATTTCGTCTTATCTCCATTTACTTCCAGACCCATTTTCACTGACTCTCTTTCGATTCGATCAGAGGCATTCAATTGCTCCTTCTGGTAACCGGCTTATGATATCGATGTTGTCAGCATAGGCGAGTAGCATGTATTTTCTTGCGATCAGTGTGACACATCTATACACATCTGCCTCCTTGTCTGAAACCTCGTTTGGTGTTAAACGGTCCGGAGAGATTATTTCCTTTTGTTAGTGAGTAACGTGTATCAGCAAGTGTCATACTGCAAAGTCTTTTTAATTTTGCAGGATTACCAAACTCTGATGATAGGTGTTGATTTGTTCTTCTCAGGTCTTTTCCAGAATTTGGCGCAGTGTGAATATCTGGTCTAGTGTGGATTTACCAGGTCTAAAGCCTCATTAATAGGGCCCAATTATCTCATTGAGGTTTTAATATTTCAAACAGTACGCTCGAGAGTATCTTGAATGTGATGGAAAGGAGACTTATTCCTCTTTAGTTGGAACATTCCGTCATGTCTCCTTTCATGTGTACGGGACATAGTATGCTAAGGTTCCAAACATCGGGTATGCGTTCTTCTAGCCAGATTGCGCAGGCAAGCTGATGCATACGCCTTATCAGGCTTCCGGTACTCAAGTACCGATTTCGCGGCATTTTCAATGGTGTGCGCAATGGTGTGCCACTGCGCCATTATATCATCGGAACAACAAGTGCTTTCATCAAGCAGTTGGGTAAGTCGAGTGGAGTATGCCGTTGCCATCTGTTCTGTTTGCAGCCTTTCAATGTCCAGCTTCAGTGCAGCGCCAGATCGTACTTACCGCGACATGCTCAAAGGGTCGCGAAGCTTTGCTGCAACATGGTAATTATCCGAATTTATAGGGGCTAAACATATCAAATCGGGAGATCGGTTTATATAGGAGCTATATCCAAAATGGAACCAATATGACACATTTGTAATCCGCAGCCACATACTTGCGCAAAATTTCAAGCGGCTTGCCTTTTGCACTCGACCGTTATAGTGATTTCAACACACGGACGGACACGTCTAGATATACTCAAAATGTCCAGACGATCAAGATATATATATTTTATGGGGTCGCAGATTAATATTTCAAGGTGTTATAAACGAAATGACTAGGTTGGTATCCCTCCCATCCTATGGTGGAGGGTATAGAAAGAGATAGCTTTGCTATTATAACTGAAAATAGGTCTATTCTTTTCTGGCTGAAATAAAAGTCGCCACCATCATATGATGGAGGTACTCCAATCCAGTCATTCTGTTTGTAACACCTAGAAATATTCGTATAAGACCTCATAAAGTTTATATATTCATGATCGTCTTGACGTTCTGAGTCGATCTAGCCATGTACGTCTGTCGAACTCGCAAAAGCGGTCGCATGCGTAAACTAACTGTTTGAAATTTTGCAATGTAGATCGTCGGGGATTGGAAATGAGATATATCGGTTAAGATTTAGATCTCCCGATTTGACTTCGTGAGCCCCTGGAAGCCGCAAATTTTGTCCGATTTTGCTGAAATTTTTCATGTGGTGTTCCACTATAACGTCCAACAACTACTCCCACATAAACCGATCTCCTGATTTGAACCCTTACAAGCCGCAATTTTTGGCTGATTTGGCTGAAATTCAGGAAGTGGTGTTTTGTTGTGTCTTTCAACAACTGTGCCAAGTACGGTTCAAATCGGTCTATATCCTGATATTGCTCGAATATAAACCTATCTCCCGATTTGACTTCTTGAGTCCTTAGGTTAGGTTAGGTTATTAGTACCTTGTTTCCTGTCTGTTTTGCTTTCCTCATCAGCTGTTGCAGCTCCGACGTGGGTGGCGGTGTCAGGGAGTCGAAAGGCAGATAAAGTGATGCCAGGTATACTCCACCGTCTCCCTGTCTCACCACTGTTGCATCCGACGTTGACAACTCTGGGGAAAATATATAATTCAATTTCGTATAACGCAGGTCCTCGACCGAGTACCAGTGTTAGCATAGAATAATTGGTAGTTGATATGGTGGTTTAGTTGATATGATACAATTGAACAATGACTTGTACTTATTAGTATTTGGTCCAAATCGGAACATATTTCGATATAACTGCTATGGGTCATAAGGTATGCAATTTTCATCGGATTTTGATGAAAGGTGGTTTACATATATACCAGAGGTGGTCGGTATCCAAAGTTCGGCCCTGCATTAGACTGCATTGACATTCCTGTCACTGTACTGCCTGATGTCATCGTTTTAGGTTCTTTGCCTAGTCTTGTCTTTCGACTCTTTATAAAGTCGGTAATGGTTCCATCGTCGGGTCCCTGTTCGTTAGGCTTTTTGAGTTTCCATTCCCTGTACTCCCTTATGTTTCAATACTAGGATTTTTGACTATCTTAGTCTTCCAAATCTTAGGTAAATGGGCTTCTTGGGAATAGGTGATGGTACCATCGTCGGCACCCTGTTCGTTAGGCTGCATTGAGACTACTGTCGCTGCGCCGCCAAATGTTTCAATATTAGGATCTTTACCTATTCTAGTCTTCCGAATCTTGAAGTCGGTGATGGGTCCGTCTAGGGTCCCTGTTTGTTAGGCTGTATTAGGTCGCTCGCCACTGCACTGACCGATATTTTAGTATTAGGATCTTTGCTTATTCTAGTGTTTATAATATTGAGAGTGGTGGTGATTGTTTCGTCGTCAGCCTCCTGTTCGTTGGGCGGTATTGAGTCACCTGCCACTGCACGGCCTGATGTCTCAATATGAGGTTTTCTGCCTATCCTAGTCTTCCCAATCGTGAAAAAGACAGCCTTGCTCCCATAGTGCGCAATGGCTTTAGTATTAGCCAAACTCGTCACGGAGACTTGATCAATGCCAACCAGGGCTGCGGAATCGGAATCGGAGAAAAAATTACCTCTACTCCGACTCCGGATTTGTTTTAATAAATTGTTCATATTGTTAAATTCGACTTTTGTATTCAATTTTGTTTTTATACCCATCACCATAGGATGGGGGTATACTTATCTAGTCATTCCGTTTGTAAAACCTCTAAATATTGGTCGAAGACCCTATAAAGTATATATATTCTTGATCGTCTCGACATATTTAGTCTATCTTGCCGTGTCCGTCCATTCGTCTGTCGAAATCACGATAGCGGTTGAACGCGTAAAGCCAGCCACTTGAAATTTTGCACAGATACTTCCTATTGATGTAGGTACCACAGTGGTGGTGTAGGGTATAAAAAATTTTGTTATTTTCTGTCAAAGCCAACAACTGTGAAATAATTTATAGTTTTTAAATGCTGATTTTTAGTGAAACTCAAAGTAGTATTTGTATATCCTACACCACCACTGTGGTACGGGGTATTATAGATTTGTGCATTTGTTTGCAAAGCTAAGAAGGAGAAGAGCGAGACCCATTGTTAAGTATACCGATCGACTCAGAATCACTCTCTGATTCGATCTAGCCATGTCTGTCTGTCCGTCTGTGAGTTCATGCATTCTTGTAATGAAGTCCAGCTCGTATTTGTTGTCCAATCATCACGAAATTTTGCACATATCACTTTTTTGGCCCAAGGACGAACGCTATAGATTTTGATAAAAATCGGTTCAGATTTAGATATAGCTCACATATATATGTATCGCTCGATTTGCACTTAAATTCTCGTAGTAAGGGCAATTTTCCACGAATCTGCATAAAATTGGGCACCGATTGTTTTGTTACCGATCTTAACATATCTGCAAAATTTCATCAAAAACGGTTCAGATTTAGATAGAGATCCCATATATATGTATCGCCCGATTTGCCGGGGTCCGTTAGCTGCGAAACCCTGACATTAACATAGGAAATGTTCAACGTTTCATCATCTTCCCCACATGTCCTACACAAGCTATAACTTTTTGCTCCTATTCAGCATAAGTGTGCTCGTAGTCATATGTGTCCCATAATGATACCGCAAGCTATACTGATATTGTTCTTACTTCTATTCAGTCTAAGCCCTGCCTTCTCACGATCCGGATCTTCCCATAAAATTCGTACTAAGTATGGTCCAAATTGGCTGCCATATTACCCGCCTAATGTATAAAGAAATCGTTGGAAGTACCATCCATGGTGAAGGGTTTATGTATATGATTCGGCCCAGTCAAGCCAAGTCCCTTGTAATAGATTTAAAACAGGAGTTAGACCGTTTCAAATAAAACGAAAATTCCGAAACGGCCGTATTGGCAGTTAAAACTAAATTAGCTTATTGTTTACTTAAAAATTTTAATTAAAAAAAAATGGCTAAGAAAATATTTTTGGAAAATAAATTGCAAAAAATAAAAATAAAATATTTGAAATAAAACTAAAAAAACTAACCCATTACGAAAACGTTTTTCTGCTTTAGCTCTCCAAAAATATTTTATTCAGTTTTGATCGCGGAAGTGAACGAACGTCTATTCAAATTCTGTGATCTTATTTATATAATAAGGTATGGCTGCAGTGCATAATTTTTTGAATATTTTTGTAAACATGGGTCAGAGGCTTATACATGCAACTGTGTGGTCAACGAAGGCGATGAGGAGAAAGTGCAAATGGTCCTTCTAGAACATTCAATTTAAAAGGCATGTTCAGCACCATCATGCAGAAATTTGGAAATCATTTCAGAAACCAATACTACCAACGACCGTGGCGATCAAAATGGTTTAAAAACATACTTTGTATTAGATGAAATTACTATTTCCATGACTGTCGATATTTTTAAATCGGGAATTATAGATATGGTCGTCCTATGGACGGTCCTTTTCTTCCACTAATGGAGAAATTGCTCAAAAATTCGAAATTACTTTAGGCAAAGACAGCATTTGCAGTATGTTTTTAGACGAATACACAAACAAAAAAATGAAGTTATTCAAGCTATACAAAATACGTTTACATAAAAATGGATGGGTGCACTCGCCATCGTACCAACTATTATGATGAGCCCGAAACAAAAATGCTTGCTCTCAAAGACATAAATGCGGAACACAAAAGTGAGGAGCTAAAGCAAATCGTAATCAATGTCTTGAAAGAATTCAAATAAAAAAGTCTCAAGTATTATTCCTTGTTTCAGATAACGCGTCTAACGTGCTCAAAATAACTGAGATGTTAAATAATGAAGAATGCGATGAGGCCCAAGACTTTTTTGACGATGAGCAACATTTCGATAGCAAAACAGTAAATGCTTCCCACAATTTTATTGATCACATAAGATGTGCTACACAATTAGCGATGCATGATGGTCTCAAAGGTAAATCGGTCGCCAAGATTATGGCAAAAATGCGAAACGTTGCGACAGTTTCAAGATCACCAAAAATTTACGCTATATTTAAAAGACGTGCTGGCAAAGGTGTCATTTTAGAACGGAAAACCCGCTGGGAAAGCACCTATTTGATGCTTCCACGAATTATAGAATTGCGCGATTTTCTCCATGACTTGGGAAATAACGATGCATGTCTATCAAATTAGAACTGGGACCAAGCTATTGAGATTCTCAAAATTTTAGAGCCACCATATATAGCCACGAAAAAGCCTGGGCATTTTTATAGAGAATGGTAAGAGCTTTTTTATAAGCTACAAAAATTTTGCCATGATTTAGCTCGGACATAATATCCGCCATGAATAGAAGGGAATGAAATTAATTACATACATATTTATCTTCTCCTGGACGGAATATACGTTGATCCGTAAAATCGGGGTTTGTTAAATCAAACCTAGCAGAAAATACTAGAAATGCCTTATTTGAATTGTCCCAACGAATTTGTAAAGATCTACAATTCGATACGGAAGACAAAAATACAAATGAGAATGAAAATGATATATCTGTCGTTTCGGATAAGGATTCTTCCGACCTTGACAGCCTGGAAATTCAACATGTAAAAAAGCCATGGATGGATGAGACGTGCAAGAAAAAAGAAGAGTTTATGCTTCACCTGGATTCAATCACATCCTTCGACAGAAAATTAAAGAAGGTATTTTCCGAGGTTGTATTTACCACTAAGTCGGTACGCGAAGTTGCATCGATTACAAATGCTTTATCTCCGACCCAAGTAAGCGTTAAGAGATTGTTCTCTGCTCTTAAGCTAGTAAAAAGCGATATAAGAGCTGCCATGAAGGATGATCTGGCAAACGCAATCCTATTTATACGAACCATAAAATAACATTTTATTTAAATATACATATAACAAAAGTCAATATAGCTCTGCAGCTCCAACCAAATGTTTATACCATCCACCATGTATGGGGGTATATGTCATTCTGTTTGTAACTCTCCGAAATATTCGACTAAGACCCCATAAAGTATATATATTCTTGTTCGTCATGACGTTTTAAGTCGATTTGGACATGTCCGTCCGTCTGTCCGCGGCTAGCTTTACTCCTTCGAGGCAAAAATGCTCGACTCCGCAGCCCTGATGCCAACCACAAGGAGAGTTCCTTCCTCCTTCCCCTCCCTGAGGAAGACCTACCACTACTCTGCTCGCAAAACTTGGTTTTGCTTACCCAAGAATCCCCACACGCGTTCCGTCGCAAATATATTTCCCCATCCCTTGATGAAGACCGTCGCCTTTGTGAGCTTGTCCATATTTCTCATCAGCCCTTGGAGGGCGCAAAGCTAGATCTGATGACGGTATCAATACGGTATCAATACATGACGGTATCAATACATGATGACGGTATCAATACATTCCGCCGACGCAAAACGCAGCGTAAAGATGTCCGCTCTATACTCGCAGCTCATCATTTGTATGGGTGGATCCTCTACACATATGTTCGAAAATTCTCCACTTGGTGGAATCCTATCCTGCCGATATTGATGACTGCATAAGTCAGCTCAACTCTGCTGTCCTTCCTTGCCACTCTGGCGTAAGAGGGCGGCTCCTTACCATTATCAGCGACCATCTTCCCTTTCCGTGATGCCTGTGGCCTCCTTTGGGAAGTCACAGTCGTCCATGAAGACTCAGGGGACATACGCGCTGCCTTCTTTCCGGTTCCGACTTTATCTACCCCCGTAGGGCACTGTCAAGAGTTTTCATTGCGGAATGCTGGCTTGGTTTTCCCAGAGTAGTTGATAGTAGGGAACTCTTTTCCATCTTCAGCATTATAGCAGTGTTATGTTCTTCGGGAGATCTGATCCTTTTTCCAGCTTCCGCAGAAGTGCTTGGAATGTCAGTTCTATCCATTCCAGCATTCTGCACTTTCGCCCGATTCCGCTGCCAGTACATACACCTCCGTCTCCTTCGTCGTGCCCCGGATCGGTTTCCCAGTCTGTGTGTAAGCTTAGCAAAGCCATCGCTCACTTCTGCCTTCATCCTGCTGCCCTCGTCTCTCGATTCGGCTGCAATGACTGTTTTATTGACACTGTCTCTGTGTGAACCCGAGTCGAAAACGCCACCTTTACTCAAAAGCTGGGGACGAACTGTGCATCCCTCTGGTTTATCCGTCTCTTCCTCATTAATTAGTCTAACGACTAGTTGTGTGCTTGAAGCATTACTTTTGACTACAGGTTCCCACCTATAAGAGGGAAGGACAACACGCTACGGTCTTACACCACCACCGGAGCTGTTGGGTCTTTGGGGTCCATTTCTAACCTACTCCAAAAAGGCTTTAAATTTTTTCGTAATAGGTAGTACCTATTCGGAGATACAGATATTTTTTTTTTTTCTTTGAGGAGCGAAATAAAAACTCGTCAGCTCGACTCAACGGCTGAGTGGAATTTAATTGTGAATATTTTCGTCCGATTATTTTTTACAACTTTCGACGTTGATTAACTCAACAATAGTGCACCGATAAACTTAACGCAATTTTTGGCGATGAAGCTTCATCACGGACCACCGTTTATTGATGGTATGGTGAATTTAACCGAGGTTGTAGTTCTCTCCGGAACGAATTTCGTAAATAGTATATCGATGAACTTAACGTAATTTTTGGCGATGAAGCTTCATCACGGACCAGTGTTTATGGATGGTATGGTGAATTTAACCTAGGTTGTAGTTCTCTCCGGAACGAATTTCGGTCTTCTAAAATCAGTTTTTGTTCCAAAAACCATTGATGCTGTACGCCAACTGAGATTGCAATATCGTCATGTGAGATTGAGATGAATCGTGTATTTACGTGTATGAGCCAGAAAGTAAACAGCAGTCGACTGTATGGGTGTTTCAAGATGAGCCATATCCATATCAAGCAAATGATCGCCTGTCTTTTCGGAAAAACTGGACATGTCGCAATCGTACAACTAGAACAACGCAGAACAGTCAATTCTGAGTGGTACACAACCATTTGTTTACCAGTAGTCTTCCAAGAAATCAGGAAAACCAACCGCCGAAAACTGATCACTCTTCACCACGACAATACAAGCTCTCACACATCGGCTCAAACTGCATTTTTGAGAAACCAAAAAATCGGCGACTAATCAAATATGAGCCACCCCAGTATAGTCCTGACTTGGCACCGAATGACTTCTTTTTATTCTCGTACGTAAAAAATGAAATGAGAGGCCAACGTTTTTTGACACCTGTTTCGACATGTTTTGGAGATACCTCAATCAGAGTGGCAAAACTGCTTCGACAATTGGTTCAAAAGCTTGCCAATGTGTATAGATTTTAATGGGGAATATTTTGAAAAACAATAAAACGATTTTCGATGATAAAAATTTGTTTTTGTTCTCTAATCCCGAAATTTAAAAGGCAATCTAGAACGAAATGAGAATGTACGGCCCCTTCCTCAAAGTTGACGAAACCGACCAACGAGAAATCGCTTGAGTTCATCAGCAGCAATATCATCCTTATCACCTCTGACGCATCCTTTTGCCTTAACCCACCATATTCCACTTGAATCTAAGCCTGTGAAAGTCTGCATATCCCATAAAGATCTAGCATAACCAATGTCACAAGAGTTCATCCATGAATTAGTGTCAATTCAAATTCCCTTCCTTGCAATAGGTACAAGTAAAAGTAAGCCATTGAAAGGACTACATTAAAAATCACATTTGTCGTCAACATCAATGGATTGAACAGATCAAGTAACGGCACCCCAGAGGCTAACAGACGTTTTTTTGGTGATTTTTCGCAAGGTGAAAATTGTAATTAAAATAAATTATTTGTGCTTAAAATATTGGAAGCAAAATTGACAAATCATAATAAGCAAAGCACACTCATTGCAAAGTGGTAGAAAGTTAAGTGGATAAAAAGCGTAGAAGTTTGAAAGCGAATCTGATAATTTGTGGTCAATGCAAATTGGAAGTAGAAGAGAGCGAAAATTCAATTCAGTGAAACAGCTGTGAGAAAACATACCATGGGCAATGTACGAAAAAAACAAAAGTCATCTCAGTACAATGCAATGTTCGGACGGAAATTGGGATTTGTAAGGGCTCAAGAAGTCAAATCGGGAGATCGGTTTATATAGGAGTTATATCAGGTTATAGACCGATTTGGACCATACTTGGCTCAGTTATTGGAAGTCATAACAAAACACAACATGCTCAATTTCAGCCAAGTCGGACGAAAATTGTGGCTTGTATAGGCTCAAGAAGTCGATCGGGAGATCTGTTTATATGGGAGCATTATCATGTTATAGACCGATTTGGACCGTTCTTAGCACGGTAGTTGGAAATCAAAAATTGAGGCTTCCAGTGGCTCAAGAAGTCAAATCGGGACATTGGTTTTAATGGGAGCTGTATCAGGTTATTGACCGATTTAGACTGTACTTAACATAATTGTTGGAAGTCATAACAGAGCACCACACGCGAAAGTTGAGCGAAATCGAACAAAGTGTCAAACATAACTTACTGTCCCAAATCGGTATACATGGCAGCTACAACCAAATCTGTTCCGCTTTGGGCCGTATTAAATAGGGATGTCGAGAAGACTTACGCCACT